>NW_007733021.1:21045-22419 GCF_000696425.1 Galeopterus variegatus | reverse complement strand
GATAATTCACTAAGCTGATTCACAGAATTCACTGAAAACACTATACTTCTGATTACAGTTTTATTATAAAGGGCACAACTCAGGAACAGCCAAATGAAGGGCACAAGGGGCAAGGTCTAGGAGAGTCCTGGACACAGAGCTTCCATGCTCTCTCCCTGAGAAATCAGGGCATGTCAGCCTTTCAACACATCAATGTGTTCATCAACCAGGAAGCTCTGGGTGTCCAGAGTGCATTTTGAATTTCTGTCATTAACTGTATACACATTTATGATTGGTATATCATCCTGATAAATTGAGCCTCTTGTTATTATTAAGTACCCTTCTTTATCTTTAATAATACTCCTTGATTTTGAAGACTATTTTATCTAATATTAATATAGTCTTGCCAACTTTTCTGTTTATACTGTTTTCATGGTATGTGTCTTTCCATATTTTTATTTTCAATCTATCTGTTTCTTTATATTCAAAGTGTTTCTCTTGTAGACAGGTATACATGTCTTTCTTTTTTATCCAACCTCTGCCTTTTAATTTGGGTGTTTTGCCCACTTATATTTATATAGTTATTGATATGATTGAGTTAGGTTCAATGCTTACTATATGTTCTCTATTTGTCCCATTTTTTGTTGTTGTTCCCTGCTGCTTTTCTCCTGTCTTCTTTTGGGTTAATTGGCTATTACTCAGTCTTCTCTTTTACATCATTGGCTCTTTAGCTATATTGTTTTTTCTGGTAGATATTCTAGGGATTGGTAAATGCATCCTTAACTTATCATATTCCACTTAAAGTTAATATTGTACCACTTTATATAAAGTATAAAAAACTTACATTAGTTTAATTTTATTTATCCTCTCTGTCTTCTGTGCTATTGTTGTCATATATTTTCCTCTAGAAATTGACCTCAGGCCTCAATGTGTTTACATGTTTACTAATTTTCAGTGTGTTTAGGTTATTTTATGTTTGATTGTTTCCATTTTATTACCATGCTCTAAAATACAGTGTGGCAAATTTTAAATGGATGAAAATTCCAGCAGACCTGGAGTAATAGGACAGGGACAGAAAAAGCAGCAAAATAAAGATCAACAGACAAGCTATGGATCTCTTTTGGGATCCATTTCTTTATCTGTCAGAAAGACTGTCATGGGGATTAAAGGTATTAAGGTTAGTTTATGTAGGAGCTGGAGCTCAGTAAATGTTACCTTCTGATGGAGTTTCGATGAATTTTCCTCCCAGAACTCATGGAAATCTGATCCCCAATGTGGCAGTGTTGGAAACTGATTGAGTCATGGGGGTGGATCCATCATGAACAGATTAATGCTCTCCCTAGGTAGGGGGATTAATGAATGAGTTCTCACTCTATTAGTTCCCATGAGAGCTGG
>NW_007733021.1:18090-21009 GCF_000696425.1 Galeopterus variegatus | reverse complement strand
CATGGAAATCTGATCCCCAATGTGGCAGTGTTGGAAACTGATTGAGTCATGGGGGTGGATCCGTCATGAACAGATTAATGCTCTCCCTAGGTAGGGGGATTAATGAGTGAGTTCTCACTCTATTAGTTCCCATAAGAGCTGGTTGTTTAAAAACCCCTGGCACGCCCCCCACTCTCTCTCTCTCTCTCTCTCTCTCTTGCTTCCTCTCGCCATGTGATCTGCTTGTACCCACTGGGTGCCTGCTGCTTTCTGCCATGAGTAGAAGCAGCCTGAGGCCCATGCCAGATGCAGCTGTCCCAGAATCACAAGCCAAATAAACCTCTGTACTTTATAAATTATCCAGTCTCAGGTATTTCTGTCATAGCAACACAAAATGGACTAATATACCTTCCCTTCCTTTTAACAAACTAAATTTTCAGGCTAAGATTTTTTTCAGTAATAACAATGCAAGTTATGTATTGTGAACAAAATAATGAGAAGCAAATGAAATACATCAATTTCTACTTATCCCAAGCTTCACAGTACAAGGATATTCTTAAAGTAAATACAATAAAAATAATTATTAAAATGTCCTTACCTTAATAGAATTGGTATTTTGTAGTTGTATTAACATGTCAATAAGTAATTCTGCTCCCAAATAGAATGGTAAAACAGAGGTACAAAGGAAACCATCCTGACTAATAGGAAATGTTTTATAAAGATCCAGTGCCTGTTTAAGAAGTATTTGTAGCTCTTGAGTAAAGTTCCAGAAGGCCCGACAGCAATTCTGAAGCAGAGTCCAGTAGCCACCACGATGAGCAAGAACCTAAGACAAACACAACATTCAAAAGACTCCAAAGTTCCAAAAGTTACAGATTTCTGAGCAACTTTCTCTTTGTGAAAATTCTATATGCCAATAATAAAAATAACTAACACCATTTGTTATAAGCCACTTATATGTGCCATACACTGTTACGACTTTTAGATGTATCATCTCATTTAATTCTAAGAATAACTCCTACAAAGTAAGTGTGCACTAGTACTCTGCTCAATTTACAGATGAGGAAATGGAGTTACCTTGCCCAAGGACATAAATCTACTAAATGGTCAGGTAGGATTTGCACACCAGTGGTCTGACTCCAAAAATCCCATTGTTTCTAGGGATTTTTGGAGTCAGACCACTGGTATGCAAATTCTGTGGCTACTGCAGTAAGCAAGTAAAACTGGGTCTGCCTTATGCTGTTTAAATTTGTTAGAGGAGACTGACACTAAAAAAGTAGACAAATAAAAATATAATTTCAGGGAATAAAAAGGTTTGTGAAATAAAATAAAGCAGAAATGGGTCAAATACTGACAGGGCGTGAGAGGACATGTTCTTTTAGACAGGGTGGTAAGGAAAGAATTCCTTCCTGAGGAGGTGACATTTGAGTAGAGACCTGAATGTTGAGTCAAACAAGTCAGCCGAAGGTGGTGGTGGGGTTGTTGGGTGGAGGAGAGCATTTTAGGTTCAGGGAACAGCAAGTGCAAAGGATGGGGGGTGAACCTGATGGCTGAGGAGGCAACAAGCTTAGTGCTTTCAAGGCCACAGAGGAAGAATGAGCTGAACCAGAACAAGAGCAAGAGGAGCTGAGTTCTGTGAGGTAAGCAGGACACCCTCTTCAAGGTCCCTGACACTGGTGGGAAAGATAGAACTCAATGCTCATGGTCAAGGGAGATGATTTGGGTTTACTTTACATTTTGTAAAATCACTCTGTCTATTCCATGGAGAATATGGGAACCTAACTGTTCCTTTCTTGTATGGAAGGAATGGATTTCTCTTCCCCTTTTGAGAGATTTGAAGTACATGTCTTCCTGCCATTAAAAAACAGAAACATCTCTTTGTACTTAATGATTCCAATTCTGAGTTTAATGATCTATCACATGATATTTAAAAAGAAAGACAGAGAAAAGCATTTCAGAGAAGACATATATAGGACAAACCCACCACCAATACCATCTGAACAAGACAAGGATGCCCACTCTCATCACTCCTATTTAATATAGTATTGGAAGTACTAGCCAGAGCAATCAGGCAAGAAAAAGAAATGAAGGGCATCCAAATCAGAAAAAGATGAAGTCAAACTGTCCCTGTTTTCAGACGACGTGATTGTATATATTAAAAAACCTAAAGACTGTACCAAAAAATTCTTAGAACTAATAAATGATTTCAGTAAAGTTTCAGGACACAAAATCAACACTCCAAAATCGGTAGCATTTTTATTCTCTAATAACAAACTAGCAGAAAAAGAAATCAAGAAAGTAAGCCCATTTACAATTACCAAAAATAAAACCCTTGTAATCAATTTAACCAAGGAGGCAAAAGATCTCTACAAAGAGAACCATGAATCACTATAGAAAGAAATTAAAGAAGACAAAAAGGTGGAAATACATTCCATGCTCTTGGATTGGAAAAATCAACATTGTGAAAATGTCCATACTACCCAAAGCAATCTACAGATTCAATGCAATCCCTATCAAAATACCAATGACATTCTTGACAGAAATAGAAAAACAATCTTAACATTCATATGGAACAACAAAAGACCCAAAATAGCCAAAGCAATCCTGAGCAAGAAAAATAAAGCTGGAGGCATTACACTACCTGACTTCAAATTATACTACACAGCTATAGCAACCAAAACAGCATGGTCCTGGCATTAAAATAGACACTTGGACCAATGGAGCAGAATAGAGATCCCAGAAATCAACCCACATACTTACAGCCGACTGATCTTTGACAAAGACAACAAGAACATACATTGTGGAAAAGACTGCCTCCTCAATAAATGATGCTGGGAAAACTAGACATCCATATACAGAAGAATGAAACTAAACATGTGCCTCTCACCATGTACCAAAATCAACTCAAAGTGGATTAAAGACTTAAGAATAAAACCTGAA
>NW_007733021.1:4216-17470 GCF_000696425.1 Galeopterus variegatus | reverse complement strand
ACTTCTAGATATATACTGAAAGGAATGAATCCCATGTCGAGGGGATACCACACTCCCAGGTTCGTTGCAGCTCTAGTTACAATAGCCAAGATATAGAACCAACCTAAATGTCCATTGACAGACTACTGGATAAGGTAAATGTGGTATATATACACAATGGAATACTACTCAGCCATAAAAAAGAATGAAATTCTGCCATTTGCAGCAATATGGATGAGCTTGGAGAAAACTATGTTAAGTGAAATAAGCCAGGCACAGAGGGAAAAATACCTCATGTCCTCACTCATAAGTGGGAGCTAAAAGAGAAAAAAGGAAGGAAAGAAAGACCACAGCAGTGTATTGGACTTGCAGAGGGAGAGAACATATCTCAGGTTGCTTGGTGGGGGGGAGTTTGGGTGGGTGACATGGGGAATAATTGCAATATGAGATGGTGGCCATGCTAATAGCATTGATCTGATCATTACATCTTCAGCACAGGTGCTGATGGTCAGCTCTGTGTCCCATGAATATGTACAAACAATCAAAAAAATTACAGAAATTAAATTTTTTTAAAAAAGTAAAATTATGTATAGTGAATAAATAAATAAAATATATACATGCCCGAGTTTATGGGCTGAGATTTATGTCTACTACGTCAGCAAATAAGAATGATCGTATTACCATTGCTCTCCTGCAATATAAAAAGATTTTCATAAAATGATCCAATAGACCCGTATTTGCTGCTTGATCCTTTTCTTTAGCACTAAGCCCTGATTCAGAGTCTGATTCATAAAATGTTTGTGTCTTCATATTTTCTTCGCTTGTTCTGGAGTTAACAAATGTGGAAAATTCTTCAGCATCTATAGTACAAAAATAAGGTATAATGCAATTAAAAACAGAATTAAGTTCCAGAAAACACAGTAGGTGGTATACATCAAATGAGTAACTCAGATAACAAATGATACATAAATTTGGAGAAAGGAAGGAATTATCATAGACACAATGAACCAGGGGAAGATTCGAGAGAATAAGGCACTTAGGTCCTGATGGATGGGCATGATGACAGGATCCCACTGTTCCTTAATTTCTTCCCCAGCAGGACATTCCCAGGACACATACACCAGGAAGTGAGTAGCAGTGCAGTGACCCAAGCCACTCATGCCCCTGCTGGTGTGGCATAAAAGCAAGAGGAATTCTCCTGCCACAAACCTTCTCTTAGAACTCTGCATTAGATAATAAGTCTCATTAAAAGAATATCCTATTGCCAATTTCATGATAGGTCCCTACCTGAGGGTAGGGAGCCAGTTTTATAAAAAACTCAGGAAGCTATATATTATAATCCATATACAAAAATCAGACTCTGTGTCTATGGAATTTATTTTCAAATACTTCAGTAAACATAATATGATGTGCAGGTACTAATTAAATGTAATCTATACCTTAGAAAAACTAGAAAGCATGTCGAGTACTTCAAACATGAATCAGCACTCCTAGGGGCAGTTAATAGCATACCAAGAACCCTGATCAGCAATGTTATAGCACTTAAAATGCCATTATTAAAAATTTATATAACTGGGTTTGTAATAGCTTAGAGATATTAGATATAAATTTTTATTTGTAAAATGAGTGTTATTCAAGATAGATTATTGGTTAGGAATAATGTCCAGGCTCCATCATCTTTGCAGAAAAAGAGTATAAAAATTAGTCCAATTTGGCAGACGTCAGTCATCAGGGCAGCACCGAGACTGACAGCCCTGTNTTTGACAAAGACAACAAGAACATACATTGTGGAAAAGACTGCCTCCTCAATAAATGATGCTGGGAAAACTAGACATCCATATACAGAAGAATGAAACTAAACATGTGCCTCTCACCATGTACCAAAATCAACTCAAAGTGGATTAAAGACTTAAGAATAAAACCTGAAACTGTAAAACTACTAAAGAAAAACATAGGGGAAACACTTCAGGAAGTAGGACTAGTCATAGACTTTATGAATAAAGTCCCCAAATGCACAAGCAACAAAAGAAAAAAAATAAATAAATGGAAATATATCAAACTCAAAAGCTTCTGCACAGCAAAGGAAACAATCAACAGAGTGACAAGACAACCTACAGAATGGGAAAAAATATTTGCAAACTATACATACAAGGGATTAGTATCCAGAATATACAAGAAGCTCAAATAACCTCACAGTAAAAAAAATTTTAAATTAATGAAAAATAATCCATTTAAAAAATGGGCAAAGGAGCTAAAGAGGCATTTTTCGAAGGAAGACATACAAATAAAAATGGCCAGCAGGTACTTAAAAAAATGCTCAACATCACTATCATCAGGAAAATGAAAATTAAAACCACACTGAGATATCATCTCACCCCAGTTAGACTGGCTATTATCAAAAAGACTGAGAACAAGAAATGCTGGCAAGGATGCAGACAAAGGGGAACTCTTCTACACTGTTGGTGGGACTGTAAATTAGTGCAATTTTTTATGGAAAACAGTATGGAGATCCCTCAAACAACTATGGATAGAACTGCTCTAAGATGCGGCAATCCCACTACTGGGTATACACCCAAAGGAATGGAAATCATCATATCAAAGGGATACCTGCACTCTTATGTTTACTGTTGCTCTATTTACAGTAGCCAAGATGTGGAATCAACCTAAATGTCCATTGAGAGAGAAGTTTTAGAAGGAGAGAACAGAACTGTGGTTACTAGAAGTAGAAACAGGGAAGGGGAGAGGTGCTAATAAGAAATTAATGAGAAATCGGTTAATGGACAGAGAGAATGATTATGTATTGTATTGAGGAACAAGCTAAATATCCTGATCTGACCATCACATGTACACAACTATTGATAGTCAACTTTGTTCCCCACACATATGTATAAACATTTATGCTTCAGTAAAAAAGAAAAAAAAAAAAACTAACTCACAAATTTCACAGTATTCAAAATGAAAATCCTATGACTTGAATCTTTAAGTTGACATGTGCATTTTTCAGTTTGAAAATATCCACTAATTACTTATAGAAATTTAAATCACTGTAGAAAATCTCCATATATTTAGTGATTTTGGACATTTAACTTTCTATATTCTAGAACATATCCATCATAGTCACTTAAAATTCTTGTCACCTAATTCCAATATCTGAACTGCCTGTGTGCCTGTATTCATTATTTTTTTTTTCCTCACTTGGTATTCAGTAATATAACCCTTTTACTTGACCTACCTAATAATTTCTACTTAATGATAGACATTGTATATACAGTACATAGAAGCCTCAGAGTAGGTACCTTCTAGAGAGAGTTCATACTTTCCTCTACTAGGCAGAAATAGAGATAACTGATCAATTTATTCTTATCAATGAACTCTTGCATTTGAGGCTAGATTGCAGCTCTGGAAAGCCTCAGTTAACCTACATTTGTGTCTCTTCAGGTGTTGCTTTGCCTCACACAGGGTGGCGGAGATGCAAAAAGAATCACTCAAAGTCCATTTCTCCTGAGCAGTGAGACACCCCAAAGGCGTTAATTTCCCAGAACCCTCAAGAGAGGGGCATTCCTCCTTGGAAAATTAACCCTGAACTGGGGTTCTGTCTCAGTATTTATTCTCCAGGCCAGAAAGTTACAGAAAAGAAACAAAGGTGGAGTTATGGCTAAGTATAGTTTAACAACAGAGACTGGTAACATCAGTGAAATAAAGTGACATTCCATAATGCAATTTGCAAAAGGTTAAGTCCATTCACCAACAAAAGCTTGTTCTTAGCAAATACTGTTTTCCTACAGCAGTTTCTTCAGTATTTTTACGTAACAATAAAGCAACTTTCTTAACATGTCAATCAGTAGGTTAATCTGCTCTCAAAAATGGAGTAAACAAGAACCTCCTACAAAGCATCAAAACTCAACTGAATTGCTGGGTCTTTGGAAAATAGTGTGTATACATCTGTGTGCTCATGGAGTGTGGGTGTGTGTGCATGTCTGCGTGTTGTGTTAGTGCATAAAAATCTAGAGGCAATTTGAGAGTAAATTAACATTTATTTTACCTGATGGTAAGTTGGCCTTCCTTTTTTTAGCTGTAAGAAGGAAATCAAGCATTGCTTTATAATTTTCTACAGTCAATTTTGCTGTTGGTAATACTGTTCCTGAGTTATGTAGTGAAAATATATTAGGATCCAATGATCGAAAACTGCAAGGGAGAAAAAATCACATTAAAAAAACAATACAAGCAAAATTGAATTAAATCTGCCCAATACAATCTATTTTTAAAGCATTTGTGAGAGAGTTCTCCCAAATTTTAGATCATAAAGTATTTTAGTACTTAAAGCCACACATTTTCCCACCAACTTTTAAAATTATACAATGTAACTTTGCTCTTAGGAATTTTAACATCAATATCTATTTCCCTGAAAAGGACCTCGAAAAGAGGAATGAAAGATCTACTACCCTCGCTCTATGAGCTCTGAAACAATACTTTATGTCAACTTAAAACCACCGGATTTAAACACAACTCAAGGCAGATACCTACTATATAGAACAATGTGTCCATAACCGATATTATTTGTTTTTAAAAATAAGGTCTAAGCAGTAAACAATCTTCCACCAAAAATAAACTGACAAATACTGTATGTACATTAACAGTTTTAATAAAAATCAAAGTTAGCACCAAGTTGCCCTGACACAAATTTGGTCATCGTCTTATTGTGCTCGGAGAAGACTGCTCGGTACCAGTTCAGAGAACAGTAACGAAGCTCATCTGGTCTGAACTGTTTTCTGTGTCAAGTCCCTGTGAATGAGTCACTTTGCCAGAAGCCTTCCCTGGCAATCAGGCAAGCTAACTGCTTCTTGAATGCAGATCTGGTCTAGCCCACATAGGAAAGGGAACCTATCTGGAGTCATTTTTGGGAAGGTTCAGTCTGGTAGAGATTTCAACCAAAATTCTGGACATACACAAACTGGGACCGAATTCATTGTGGATTTCAATCTACATTTTTTCCTTGTTGGATTATTGAAATAGACTCTTAATTCATATCCCTGACTCCAGTCTTTCCTCCCCCTGATCCATTTGATGTTACTACCAGAGAAATTTTTATCATGGCCCTGATAAAAAAAAAACCCTCAATAATCTCCCACTGAATGTAAAATAAAGCTCAGATTTAATAGGCATTTAAGACCCTGCATGAACTTCTATACACCCTTGATTCTGGTCGTACTATTTGGGGTTCTCATCCAGTGTTTCCTACCTGGGTTCTGACCTGTGTTCTTCTAACTATCAAGAATGCCTATTTCCCTATCTGCACATTTCTAAACCCTGCCTATCCATCAAGATCCAGGCCTAGAGGGCCCTCATCATGAAACCTTTCCTGTTTGTCCCAGGAAGAGGAAAGCCTCCTTCTAGGAACAAAGAAGACTTTATGTGTACTTCAACTGCCATCATTAATTATAGTTATTTGTGAATATCTGTGATATCCCCTACCAGACTGCAACTTGTATGTACGTTCATCTTTGCATACCCATCGCACCTAGCTCAGTTCCTTGTACCTAATAGGTATTCAAGGCATTTTTTTTTTAATGAATGACTATCACCTTTTTAATGGTTACATAGCATTCCATATTACCTGCCTCAAAGTATTTTTTTTTTTAATGAATGACTATCACCTTTTTAATGGTTACATAGCATTCCATATTACCTGCTTATCTTCTATTTTTATCTCCCACAGCACTTAGCCAAAGACACTCAATAAGAGTTCAGAAATGTCTGTTGAATTAATGATAGAAAATTTTTATCATATAAGGAAAATATGGTCTCTGTGTAAAAAGGCTTAAAATACACCTCTACATGAAACAGAAATTTTCCTAATGCCTACAAGTATCTACAGTTGTTACACAATTCTCACTGAATTTCTCTTGAAATTACACTTTACCCTTGCACTGAAAGCTAGATTGACATACTCAAGATATATGCAAATTTGTATTTCATAAGAGCTAATTTCTAACACTTGTTTGAGAAAAATTTTGAGATAAGAAATTAAGAAATATGCTAATGCCCAGTGTAAAGACAGAGGCACTCTATAAACCCTTTAAATTGTATCAACCTTGAAGCCCCAAACATACAAATACAGTCCATGTTCATGAGACTACAAAAGTATTACTGATGGACAATATACTGTACCTGACCGTCGAATGTGAAGCACTACATTTCATCTTCAAATGCTCCCCCAGCTTTTGTAAAAGCAGGTTGAAGTGTGCACTTGCCAGATGGAGGTTCATTTGAGATCTCCAGGGCATCTCCTCAAGAAATATTTGATGGAACCTCTTTCTTTTAGCATAATCTAATATTAGAGGATTCAAGTGGTCCATCAGGCATCGAAATGCTATTTTTCTAACATCAGCTCTCTTGTTTCTGCCAAGGGAGAAAAAAGTTTTGAAATTACACAAAAACTCCCAGATATTTAATAAAAAAGAATGGTTCCAATTTGTACAGAATACATCAAGAAGTCACTTGACTGCCCTTATGCAAATGTTTCTGGTTTATTTATCACTTCCTCAGTGCTAGAAATGTGAAATAGGGTGATTAAAACAAAAGTCACAAGGATAAGCACCTGGGACAAAGACACCACATACTGCGTTCCACGCTCTCTGATGTCTGAGTCCTCAGCTAAAACCAAACAGAGCTTTTCTCTTCCACAACCAAAAGTCCACTGAGATTAGACAATTAAATTATGATATATGCTCACATTCATCAACTAACTACAATATTAAACAAGAAAATCATTTTTCTGTATTTGTTCTTAAGGAAAAAAACAGTGCAGCAAAATTTTGTCTAACATTAGTCAGACTCTAGAGGAAATAAAATGTCAGTTGAATATAGATTAAGTAATTTTACAAATGTGTATTCAACATGCTCCAGAAAAAAACAATACTCAAATTTCAGCTAATAGTTCAATTTTATGCATAACATGTGCACTTTTAAAAAAAACATTCCTATCAGAACTCAAAGTAGTCCAGCTATTTTTATAGTTACATAGTTGTTTAGAGAGCATAACTTCATGTGTCAAAACACTTCATCAGTTTTTTTTTGTACTGTTGGCAATGTTGCTGCCCCAAAGATCCTATCATTCTTCCTGATTTTCACTAGAAAAGGGAGAAAAAAACCCAGATCTCAGTAGGTAAAGTATCTTGCTCACTTATATAGATATTGTTCTGAATCAGAAACCCACACACACCCAGAAGAAAAAAAGAAGAGAGAGAGATGGAAGGAAGGAAGACAGACAGAGATTGTTGCAACAAAGGAGCAGATATTTTGAGAAAGACAGGAAGCAAGGAGGCTTCCTTTTGACAAGTAGTGTTTATATAATCATTCGGTTCTAAATATTTTGTATTTTGTTGATAATTTCCTTTTAATCCAATGTTTTTTGGACTTTCTGTTGTTGTTTGGTTGCTTTTAGTGATATGTTATTTGATTTCCTAACAAATGTGAATCTTTTTAATGACTATTTTGAAAATTCAAAGTCCCTGTGTGAGGAGGTCAACTCTCCTCAAAAGTCCAGGAAGAAACAACAGGATCAGCTGTATCTTGTCTGACACTGAGGCGAGATTATTCAGGTAGATCAGCAAGAGGATAAGCTTCCTCCAGGTATTTTGGAAAGGTAACAAGAGGCTCCAGGTGGCTTGGAAGGGAGCCAACAGCCAGCCCACAGAGAGTAGAAAATGCTTCTCCTTCTACCACCTGAACAGTTCTTAACATTTAGAATACTCTAACCATCAGAGCTGTGTCTCCATGAGGTCTGAGGAGACCCAACAGACACAGAGAGGAAGCTCAGGAAGGACAATCTGCACACGTGCTCAGTGACATGGAGCCATTCAAGGAAGCAGATGGAAACCTGCATCAGAAAAAAATTAAGGAATCCTGAAACTACCTTCTGTGTATTCTAGCTTGAGGAAGCGAGTTGATGTATTAACATTAATGGAACCAGGATTCTCACCATTAAAGGAGAGAGTTATAATTTGGAAAGGAGAAAACTCTGGAAAGTATACTGTAGTGTTGAACTAAAATTGAAGGTATCAGAATGAACTTAGGATGATAGATAGGTAGGTATGTAGATAGATAGGTATAGAGATATTTATATAGCTATAATTATACAGCTATATTTAGATAGAGACATATAGAAAAACCCCATGCTAAGTCAATTACTCTATAGCATATCATTCTTTTAATTTATTTCATATTTATCAAAATTTTAAACTGTCTTGTTTGTTTGTGTGTTTACTTGTTTACTGTGCTTGTTTCATTAGTATGTAAGCTCCTTGAGGGCAGTGATTTTATCTGTCTGGTCCACTAGTATATCCCTAGTGTGCAAATTAATGCCTAACACATAGCCATCCTCAAGTATATTTATCAAAATTTTAAACTGTCTTGTTTATTTGTGTGTTTACTTGTTTACTGTGCTTGTTTCATTAGTATGTAAGCTCCTTGAGGGCAGTGATTTTATCTCTCTGGTCCACTAGTATATCCCTAGTGTGCAAATTAATGCCTAACACATAGCCATCCTCAAGTAAACTTTTATTGAGTTAATTAATTAGTTAATACCTTTCATGTTCCACCATTTCAAGAATAGATGGATTTTTGGAAAAAAAATCTCTTAGAGTTTCCCTTTTTTTACTTCTTCTTCTTGCTGTCATATCTGCAGTCTTAATAGAGAAAATAACAAAATGTTTCAAATTAAACTTAAGCTTTGAACACAATAGTACAATTTACTCATATCTAATGCTTCTCTTGACATTGAAATATAGCTTTTTCTCTGTATACCTAAATTAAGATTACTATCAAAAGCGACAGAAATGCCCCTATAGATGAAAAGATCTGACCATAAAAATATCTATATGATAACTTAACAGTTATAATGGATTATATAATTATAAAATCATGCTTGTTGGTATTTCCTTTTGTTTCATATTATAATAAAGTAAAATGTAGCTAATCATTTCTAAATAAACAAATCTCTTAACTTCATTACCTAAAATTCATAACTCATAGGAAACTTACTCTTCCAATCTCTATTACTGCAGCTTTGAACTTCTTTAAAGGTTTGCTTGCCTTTTTACACAAAACACTGTCCTTATATTTCTTTTTTTTTAGTCCAAGTAGAGATTCATTCCTCCTAATATAAAAAGATAAAAGTCAGTCAAAGGGATCTGAAAAAATTTGCAAAACAACCCCAAAGTAATAAACTTTTAATGAATGTTGTCAGTGAAATTATTCAAGAAAAATATCCAAAATATGCATAAATTAGACTGTGATATCTCCGATCATCAAGGAATAGCTGTCCTCTCAAAAGAGCAAAATGTAAATCACACCATAAAATGTGATGAGAGCTGATTCATGCATCTTTAGGAAAAGGAAGAGGAGTTGAAAGCATGATGTAGGTGGAACAGAATTGGACTGAAAATAAAGTAACACAGACACTTTCCTTTGAAACTGAGAGGAAAGCTACATAAAAGTGACCCTAGACAAGCTACCTTGCTTCCAACAGAATTCAGACTTTAGTTTCATCCTATGCAAGCTCCCAGCCACTGTTGCCTTCTGGATACCGAAAGGAGCTAAGCATTTTAGATGCCTGCTAAACTTTCTCCCTTTCCCCAATCACTTGCAGGGATTCTTAACCTTATTTTCTTAATTGTGAACTCTAATGGACTCCACTGGTAATTTGGCCCCTTCTACAAATACTGTAAAATCTCTCATTATCCATCTATTGATACTTACCTATTTTTCCTGACATTTATATATTTTCTGGAATTTATATTTCTTTCGGTAAGTACTTGCCAGGTACAGCAAAGCCCTGCTGTAACATGATAAATAGGATCCAAAAGCTTAAACTGAATAAAATATAAGACCACATCAGTGCCAGGCTGGTGAGGATGGATAGCTAATTCTAGGGATTGGGGGACATCATCTAATTCTGTTTCGATCCCAGTGACGGCTGGCCTCTCGTTTCAGTTTTGATGAAGATGATCCTGGATTCTATGGTTGGTTGCACCAATTTCAAGAATCTCACAGTTCAGACATTTATTTGACAAATATTTTGTCTGCCTAAACTAGAAAGCATGGACCAGTGACCGCTGGGGATTTAGGGATCCATCCTCTGCAACTCGCATCCTGAGACTGGTTGCCTGCTACTCTCCAGCCAGCTTGGTCTCCTCTCCCACACCATCAGAATGCTTGGCCTGGCTGCTATACTATTCCAGAAAGAGACGAGAAGGAGAGAAGGTCATGGATGTACATACACTTTGGCCACCATCTTCCCACCCACCTCAGCCTTCTCCAGCCACTGCAGAAACTTCATCTATTGAATAAATTAAACTCCTCCCTTCCTTCACCTCTCACAGCTCTGTGGAGCTCTGACTGACTGCTTTTTATTTGTTATTGTTGTGTTTTGATAAATAGTATTTTTAAGTTTTGATGTAATCAACATTATTGATCTTTTATTTTGTGGCTTCATTGTTTTGATTACTGATATTAGTGCCTGTTTTGACTCAATTGAGTCCCAATGTCTGTCTGCCTATTATTTCACAAAAACAACTCTGTTATACTTTATTTGACAGTACAAATCCTTCCTTTTCACTCTTTTTATTTTTCGAATAGTTTTCATTATTCTAGTCCATTCCACATAAACTAAATGATTTAAATTTTTATTGGAATTGCATTAAACTATCAAGTTAATTTGAAGATAATAAAAATCTTTACAATATTCTGTCTGCCCGTCAAGTAATATACAAGGTCTCTTCATTTAGTCAAGTCATTTTTTATATTTCTTAGTAAAGATGTTTGGGTATTCTTCATATTAGCCTAAATCCCCTCATAATTCCTGATAAATTTAATCTTTTACTCCATAGAAATTGAATCATTTTTCCATTATACTTTTTAGTTGGTATAGGAAAGCTACTAATTTTACATCTAACCATTCTTCTGAATTTTATTACTAGTTCTAATGATTTTCAGTTAATTATCTTTAGCTTGTTACATTTAAAAAATTAATTATTTGTAAATATCAATCATTTTATCTACATTTTTTAGAGTACTTCACTGTGGAATCCATTTAACAACCATTTTTGAGACACTGTTATGTGATAATCTCCTAAGTGCTAATTCTAATTTCTATTTCTTATCTTAATAAGAAGAGACTGGAAAAAACTTTCAGAACAATGTTAATAATAGAAGGAGTAAGTAACAGCTTTCCTAGTTGTAGAGCTTATTTTAACAGAATTAATTCTAATTTTCCAGGAAAGGTTATTGAATTTTGTCACATTGTGGACTGTACTAACATTTATAAATCAAATGTATCTCACAGGGCCTAGTTTCCAAAGCCCTGTAGTTTCAGGTATAACTTAACTTTTAAAATTACATATAGAAAAAAAATAAAATAAAATTACATATAGAAATGTTAAGCTTGCAAAAGACAGGAAACTTTCCCCAGGCTAAAATCTCTGTTGTAGATAAATGAGAGTGGAAGTCGGAAGTCAGAAGCCGGCCCAGTGGATACACAGATCTTCAGAATTAGACTTGGGGTCTGGGTGGAGCAGCCTGCCGATGTTACTTGATCGTTATGTAAACATACTCAGGAAATTGCTGTAGGAAAAGACAGTATTTGCTAAGAACAAGCTTTTGTTAGTGGATTGACTTAACCTTTTGCAAATTGCATTATGGAATGTCACTTTGTTATTTCACTGATGTTACCAGCCTCTATTGTTAAACAATACTTAGCCATAACTCCACCTATGTGCCTTTTCTGTAACTTTCCTGTCTAGAGATAAATATGGGTAGAAAACCCCAGTCCGGTGTTAATTTCCCAAGGAGGAATGCCTCTCTCTTGAGGGTTCCAGGAAATTAACCCCTTTGGGGCTTCTTACTGCTCAGAAGAAATGGGCTTTGAGAAATCCTTTGCATCTCCATCACCCAGGGGAAGAGAGGTGACAAAGAGAGTGTAACATCACATGACTGTTTAGCATCTCCTAAAGGATCCTTTAATAACCAGTGATAATTACATTTATAGATTTCCTACTATATTTGCAATGAGACTGAAATCTATATTTTCACTGCTGAACTTACATGCTACTATTTTATTTTGGATTTTTGCTTCCATACACTGATAAGTAAAATTGATAAAGCCTATAATTTTTAATTCTTTATTCTCTTTCTATAAGACTCCATTATCAGAGCCTCCTGTGCTAAATTTACAAGGAAATTCCATACTCATGTTCTAAAATAGCTTTATACAAAACAAAAATTACTTTGTTCCTTTAAATTATGAAAAAGCTACCCTAAAGAAAAAATATGAGCTATCCAAAGTTTTTACTGCTTCAATCAGTTCTTATAATTTAATTTTTTCCAGATAATCATCACTTTCAACTAGACTTTTATATTTATTAATATTAAATTCTACACACTGTTGTCTAATGTATATTTAACCACTTCCAAATTTATGATTATTTTCTCCTAAGATTACTTGTATTTCTTTTTATGCCATCCAGAAATTTACATAATTTATTCATACTTTCACAGAATGAGCTCTAATAGTTATCAATTGGACTATTTTAAAACTGACATAAAACTGATTATTTTTGAGTTCCTAAGATGGCAACGGGTCTGGAGCGGGCATGCCAGAGGACAGAGCAAGCCTGAGAAGTGTGCGCTGTGCTGCCAGAGTACTATTTGCATTTCCAAGAGCAACAAAAAACAAATAAATCACTGATCAACTAATCTACAATGAAAAAAAGCAACTACAGTCTCAAGGTTTTAGGGCCGATGCAAAAGAAGATTCCTGAGAGCACCCCAACTGCGCCGGGAGACCGAGCAGCCCAAGGCAACAAAGGCCAGGAAAGATGGCAGCGGTGACGCAGAGACAGAGAGGAAGGCGCGGGACCGGCCCAGCTCTGGGAGCTTTGTGAGTGACCCCCAGCCCAGCCCCGCTTGGGAGGCAAAGGCCCGCCTGGCCCCCGCTTACCACACCAGGCTAAGTGCCTTCAGCAGCATTGCCAACATTTTCTCCGGGGGGGGGCGGAGCCGGCCGGCTCAGATCGGGCAAGCCAGCCATCTTCGCTTGGCACGGCTCCTCACTGAGCCGTGCCACTTGTGTGCCTCAGCACGGGGCCCCCCGGGGCCTGTGGACCGGACACCAATCCCACTCCACCCACAGATCTCTGGCGGGGCTGGTGGCGTGCGGAGCCCCCGGCCAGCGTCAGGAGGGCAGGGAAGAGGATCCCAGCCAGACTGTCACTCCAC
>NW_007733021.1:2961-3649 GCF_000696425.1 Galeopterus variegatus | reverse complement strand
CAGAGCAAGCCTGAGAAGTGTGCGCTGTGCTGCCAGAGTACTATTTGCATTTCCAAGAGCAACAAAAAACAAATAAATCACTGATCAACTAATCTACAATGAAAAAAAGCAACTACAGTCTCGAGGTTTTAGGGCCGATGCAAAAGAAGATTCCTGAGAGCACCCCAACTGCGCCGGGAGACCGAGCAGCCCAAGGCAACAAAGGCCAGGAAAGACGGCAGCGGTGACGCAGAGACAGAGAGGAAGGCGCGGGACCGGCCCAGCTCCAGGAGCTTTGTGAGTGACCCCCAGCCCAGCCCGGCTTGGGGGGCAAAGGCCCGCCCGGCCCCCGGTTACCACCCCAGGCTAGGCGCCTACATCAGCGCTGCCTCCATTTTCTCCGGGGGTGGCGGAGCCGGCCAGCTCCGCCCCCCCCCCCCCCCTGGGGCTTCAGCCCCAGGTAAACTCCCTGCTTCCGGGAGGCAGATACCATCTCTGTAGCCTTCAGTTCGGAAAAACCCCAGACTGATTTCTGGTTGGGAGAGGGGTGACCCGGGTGCCCCCGAGCCCGCTTGATCCTGCCAGAGAACTGACGGCCTGAG
Source organism: Galeopterus variegatus (assembly GCF_000696425.1). Classification (NCBI taxonomy): domain Eukaryota; kingdom Metazoa; phylum Chordata; class Mammalia; order Dermoptera; family Cynocephalidae; genus Galeopterus; species Galeopterus variegatus. The sequence continues at coordinate 3,068 of NW_007733021.1, read as the reverse complement.
GGCGCCGAGCCAGCTCACGCTGGGGGGATTCAAAGAGGAACTGTGCGCTGTGGGATCCTCCCCCGGGGGGCTCGTGCCCTGGTGTGGGAGATAACTCAACCACACAG
>NW_007733021.1:1408-2131 GCF_000696425.1 Galeopterus variegatus | reverse complement strand
GGGATGCCCCCGAGCCCGCTTGAAACTGCCGGAGAGCTGACGGCCTGAGTGTGCCGAGCCGGCTCACACTGTAGGGAGTCAAAGAGGAACTGTGTGCTGTGGGATCCTCCCCCGGGGGGCTCACGCCCTGGTGTGGGAAATAACTCAACCACACAGGGGGCCGAAATACCGGTAGGACAGTGGGAGGCCCAGAGAGGGCCTTTACCAGGGCCGCAGGAATGCCCACAGTGTCCGTGGCAGAGGCCTGAGACCCCTTCTGGGCCGGGCGGGGCTGAGAGACGAGGATTGCAGAAGACACGCCCCAGCCCTGTACTGAGCGCACAGAGAGGGGAGGGGTCTGGCAAAGGAGGAGGAGTCACGGAAAAAAAGGCGCACCCTCCAGGTGGCCCCACCGAGTGCACACAGAGAGGGGAAATGCCCGGATAGCAAAGCGGAGACTTACAGATCTCACACACCCTGTCGGGCCGGCAGGACAGGATCCAGCTGCCAGGGCCAGAACATAAGAAACAGGGAGAACTCCCAGAGCTGACCAGAGAAGAAGCTTCCCAGAAAGGCCCAAGATCAGAAGCAAACACACACATAGAACACTAAGGGCCATCTGAGCAGTCACAAAGGTAGGCACACCAAATTGACAAACACAGCCATACTTTAGTTAGCCAGAGGGTCAAACCTGTGCACAGTGAAACTCCCTGCTAAAATGAGTAAACATCGAAGAAAAGATAC
>NW_007733021.1:0-458 GCF_000696425.1 Galeopterus variegatus | reverse complement strand
TCACCCATAAAGACTCACATAGACTAAGAGTGAAAGGATGGAAAAAGATCTTCCATGCAAACAGAAAAGAAAAACGAGCTGGAGTAGCTATTCTCATATCTGACAAAATAGACTTTAAACTAAAAACCATAAAAAGAGATACTGAGGGTCATTACATAATGATAAAAGGACAGATGCACCAAGAAGACATAACAATCATAAATATGTAAGCACCCAATGTTGGAGCAGCCAGATTTATAAAAGAAACTCTATTAGACCTAAAGAAGGAAATAGACACTAATACCATAATAGCAGGGGACCTGAACACCCCACTGTCAATTCTGGCCAGATCATCTAGGCAAAGAATTAGCAGAGAAACACAAGATATTAACAATATTCTAGACCAATTGGACTTGGCAGATATCTACAGAACATTCCATCCAACAACTACAGAATATTTATTCCTCTCATCAGCACAT
>NW_007733020.1:100874-119788 GCF_000696425.1 Galeopterus variegatus | reverse complement strand
TGCTATGACTAGTAATAATAACAACACCCTTATTACTACTGCTGCTGCCGCTATGACTAGTAATAATAACAACACCACCCTTATTACTACTGCTGCTGCTGCCGCTATGACTACTAATAATAACAACACCACCCTTATTACTACTGCTGCTGCCGCTATGACTAGTAATAATAACAACACCACCCTTATTACTACTGCTGCTGCCGCTATGACTAGTAATAATAACAACACCACCCGTATTACTACTGCTGCTTCCGCTATGACTAGTAATAATAACAACCCCACCTTTATTACTGCTGCTGCTGCTATGACTAGTAATAATAACAACACCACCCTTATTACTACTGCTGCGGCCGCTATGACTAGTAATAATAACAACACCACCCTTATTACTACTGCTGCTTCCGCTATGACTAGTAATAATAACAACACCACCTTTATTACTACTGCTGCTGCCGCTATGACTAGTAATAATAACACCACCACCCTTATTACTACTGCTGCTTCCGCTATGACTAGTAATAATAACAACACCACCTTTATTACTGCTGCTGCTGCTATGACTAGTATGATAACACCACCACCCTTATTACTACTGCTGCTACTACTATTATTAATGCCACTAATACCAGTACCACTACTACTACAACAAATAATACCACCATTATTGCTTATACTACAAATAATAATAATAATGGTAAAAATAATACCAATACTACCACTGCTACTACTGCTACGACTAGTAATAATAACAATACCACAAGTATTACCATTGTTGCTGCTACTGCTAGTGTTAATACTACTAAAACCAATACTACTAATACCAATACCATTACAACTTTAACAACAAATAATAATAACGACAATACCACCATTGTTACTAGTGCTGCTAGTACTACAAATAATAATCATAATAATACCAATAATACCAGTACTGCTACTACTACAAAAGATACCATTGTTACTATGCTGCTGCCATTAATACTCACACTAATACTGCTGATACCAGTACTACTGCTGCTGCTACTAATGATACCAATACTATTACTTCTACAAATAATAGTAATAACGCTATTACTACTATTAGTAATGCCAGTGCTACTGCTGCTACTACTCCTACTACTGATACTACAAGTACCAATATCGATACTCTTACTACTACAGGTAATAATAATATTAGTACTCCTACTGTGAATAATAAAAATAATACCGGGCCGGCCCGGTGGCGCGCTGGAGAGTGTGCCGCTTGGGAGCGCGGCGGCGCTCCCGCCAAGGGTTCGGATCCCATGTGGAGACTGGTTCCCGCTCACTGGCTGAGCGAGGTGCAGGCGCAACACCGAGGTTTGCGATCCTGTTGCCAGTCAGTAAAAAAAAAAAGACAAAAAGAAAAAAAAAATAAAATAAAATAAATAATACCAATGCTACTGACACTAATACTGATACCAGTACTAGTACTGCTATCGTTACCTAGTCAGTAAAAAAAAAAAGACAAAAAGGAAAAAAAAATAAAATAAAAAAAATAATACCAATGCTACTGACACTAATACTGATACCAGTACTAGTACTGCTATCGTTACCTCTATTACAGGTATTATTGCTAACGTTACTGTTGTTGCTGCTAGTACTACTGCTACTACTAATTACAGCTCCATGTGCTTAGCATTCCTATCTGCCATCACTTTTCTGGATACTTAGCACATAATAACTTATTCAGTCCTCACACTAATCCTACAAAGTAGGTTCAATCATCACTGCTATTTAATAGATGGCAGAGCTGAGGCACAGGACAGCTGGGAACTGCAGCGTGAAGGCATCAGGCAGGAGCCCCACAACCAGAACACACTTGGGGGACAACGTGAAGCCTGGCCCCACAGAAGCACTGGCTGTGGGGGGCTCTACAGTGAGAGGGTCTGAGTGTGAATCCTGACCCCAGCACATTAGCTCAACACGCCTTGGTCTGGTTTGATGTCCCAAAACACCAGCCACGTATGTACTGCTGTGATATATATGCTGTTGTAAATATATGTCTTCACTGCATATTTATATTATTATTTCATAATTTTAAAAATGTACTTGCTTTTTAAAATTTTTTATTTTGAAATAATTTTAGATCACAAGAAGTTACAGAACAGCACAGAGAGCTCATAGGGACCCTTCCTCTAGCTACCCCTTAACAGTCACACCCTCTCCTACCCCAGACCCTGACAACCACTGATCTAGTCTCCATCACTAGAATTTTGTCATTTCAAGAATGTCATGTAAATGAAAATTCTATCCACTTTTTTAGTTAGGTCATTTTTATATACACATGATACTGAGGCATTGGTGTGCTAGTTACACTTTTCCTAATGCACTTTAAAATGAATGCATGACTATTAAAATGCTGTTCTCTGTCCTTCCACATCCCCTAGAAGTCTCACCTGCCACCTGGGCACCTGGCAGCTCACTTGGATAACACAGGTGAGCTCAGGCTCTTCTAATGCCATTCCCTGCCCGAGATGGTCGTGTGGCAGCTGTTCTCTGTTGTGGATCTGTCTTAAGGGCCAAGAGAGTGGAGCCAGAGCCCTTGGCCTCCAGGAAGCTGATGCGACCCTGCTCTTTGGGTCAGAGTCTGGCTCTGGGCGGTTGGACCTCTCCAGTGCTCTCCAGATCCCACCTGTGCCCAGGAGCTCCTGATTTTTAGTTCTGTGCTTTTCTTGGCCCAGTTCATTCAGCTTTTTAAAAGAAGAATCCTGCTGATTTTTTTAATGAATTGAAGAAATTAATTATAGGATTGGGATTTGTTAGGTTTATTTTTAGAAATGTATGATCTCAGACATAAATAGCATTTCATTCTGGACTAAGGAGCCGAGAAACTTAATGCCTGTAGAGGAGGGAGGAAGAGAAAGAAGAGGAGTGAGGAGGAGGGAGAGGAAGCCAAACAATACACAACGTTAATGATATCGCCAGTGGGATTTTTCCAGCTGTCCTAGAGTGAGGAAGGGCAACAGGCAGGACTTGCACACAGACTGAACATGGTACCTGCACCTCAGGTTCCCTTCTTTTTATGGATTCAGCAAACATTTATTGAGCACCTATAGTGTGCCCGATCGTATGCCACATGTGGAGGATATACCAGTGAACCAGAAAGCAAAGGCTTGGAGCTTATGCTCCAGCCGTGGAAACAGACGAGAAGCAAATAATCAAGGAGCTAATAAAATGTCAGGTGGCGGTAAGCACAAGAGGCAAGGGTTGCAGGGCGAGGAGTTGGCGCAGAACCCTCAATACACCCTCCTCGATGCGTGCACCTTCTGTGACCATGCTAGAAACTCTTGTTGCAGGAGACAATGCTTCCCTTAGACCGTGAGTCCCCAGGGAGAGGGAGAGAGCTGCAAAGATCAGAGATAACCCAAGACTGGCCACTGGTTAGCCCCAGCCTGTTCTGCCGAGGAGGGAGCTTCGCTGGCCTGCTCTTTTTATTCCTGAGTCCCTGAGGCAGACTCCTGCCCTTCCCCAGGTTTCCTGAGGTGTCTTCATGATGTTGGCAAATGCAGTGATGTTGCTAACCACACCCAGCAGATAGAAATCCTCTTTTATTGGTAAAAGTGATGTTCTTTGGGGTTCGGCAGTATCTGGGGCTGTTGCCTCCAATGAGAAAAAAAGCACATTGCTGGGTTAGCAACTGAGCTGTCCCCCGAATCTGGGCTATGTCACAGTCTCACACTCCAAATTTCAAAGAGCTACAGCAAGGCGTGCCAACCACAAAGTGCCTGGGTTTCACACAGATCCCAGAACAATCCACAGTTGGCTGGGAGCTAAGTGTTTGCAAGATTTCCTGGCACCTGTGGTTTCTCACATTGGCCAGCAGCCAGGCTGCATGGAAGCTGGGTGGATCAGACACTGCTCTCCTACGGAGGTGGGAGGAAGTCCTGCCATATACACACACACACGCACAAGCACACATACATGTATACATGTGCACACATGCACACACTCTTGCAAGCATACACTCGCACATGTATACATTCACATGCACACACACAAATGCATACATGCGCATACACGCACATACATGTGCACACTCCTGCACACACACACGTGCATGCACACACGAATGAACGCATTTATACATGTACATGCATGCTCTCTCACACAACACGGGGACGTACACAAACATGCACACACGTATACATGAACACATGTGCACACACGGGCATACATGCACACTCTTGCACACACACAACATATGTGTGTGTACACACCCGCTGACCCCATGTCCTGCCTCTGCCATGCAGTCCAAAGTTCGAGAACTGGAAGAGAAATGCCGGACACAGAGTGAGCAGTTCAACCTGCTGTCGCGGGACTTGGAGAAGTTCCGGCAGCACGCTGGGAAGATCGACCTTCTGGGCAGCTCAGGGGCCTTCTTGGACATTCCCTCGGCCCCCACCAAGCCATTCCCACAGTTCGTGAATGGACTAGCAACCTCCATTGGCAAAGGTCAGTGCCTGGACATCCCCCACACCACCGCAATGCCCCCTACACCTCAGCCATGGTCTGGAGTCTACACTGGTAACTATTGTGCAAGTGTGTATTGGACTGGTCCCCAAGCGCTCTGCAAAGCTCATTTCTCTGCTTTAGCTGTTTTTCCTTTCTTTTCATTCCAAAGACGTATTGGTGACATTATGGTGTGCTTGGAACTTCTGTCCATCAAAGGCAGCTATAGTCACGGGGTGAACTGCAGCCCTCACCTGTCACATCTTGGTTTAGGAGGCAGAGTGGGCAAAAGCACAGGTTACCTGCCTCTCTCTCTCTCTCTCTCTCTCTTTCTCTCTCTCTCTCTCTGTGTGTGTGTGTGTGTGTGTGTGCGCACATAAGATATTTTTTTGTCTTGATCACAGGTAAAATGATCCCAGGTATCATTTAATTAAACCTCACTGGAGGTGCTACTTTCTCCTCACTGAAAGTTAACCGGGACGCACAGAGGTTACCTGGGTTGCAGGCCCAGCTCTATCTATCTGTTTAAAAAGCTGATTTTTTTTTTTTTAAATTTAAGGGGGATGGGAATTAGAACCCCACTTTGGAATTTCCTTAAAAAGAGGTGTGCATAAGATATTTTTTTGTCTTGATCACAGGTAAAATGATCCCAGGTATCATTTAATTAAACCTCACTGGAGGTGCTACTTTCTCCTCACTGAAAGTTAACCGGGATGCACAGAGGTTACCTGGGTTGCAGGCCCAGCTCTATCTATCTGTTTAAAAAGCTGATTTTTTTTTTTTTAAATTTAAGGGGGATGAGTATTAGAACCCCACTTTGGAATTTCCTTAAAAAGAGGATTTCCAAATTTCTCCTAGTTCTTATCAGAAAATACTATACATACTTTTTGGTGCTTTTTATTATTAAAATGAGGTACTGCTGCTTGTATCTTGATAAATGATCTCTCTACTTCTTTCACATCCTTCCTTCCTGTCCACGTGTGAGGGAGGATGCTTAGAGAGTCATTGGCCTCAGCTATGAAAGACAAGACGAGGAACAAGATCGCATTGTGCCTCAGCACATCTACTGGGCATGCCACACACCCAGGCCACATCAGGGCTGCCAAGGCTGAGCTGTTCACCAGACAGGCAGGCAGCTCAGCTCTGACAGAGGCAGGGAGACAGTGCTGAGGCAGAGGGGACTCCAGGCCAATGTACATGGGTGGTCAGAGGAGACGCTGCTGAGAAACAATGTTTGAGCAGTGAAACCTGAAGGATCCAAAAGGTGTAAAACAGTTTCAGTTCTTCCCAAATTAAAAAAAAAGAAAAAGAAAAAGAAAAAACTACATGTGCTTCTCCTCCTTGAAGGGCCACACAGAATCCCCCCTCGATGCAGCAAAAATGCTGTGTTGCCACTCAGGGAAGCCCCTTAGTAACTCAGCACCAAGAGTTTTATTAGGACTGCTCACACAGGCACCTGTGCCTGGCTTGCACCAAAATCCCACACCCCCAGAAGGCAAGTAGGTGTTTGGCAGAAGCTGCAGTGTGTGTAGTCTAGGCATGGCACATACCTTTATTCATTACAGAACGTTCCATATCAGCATAGGGAATATTTAGAAGTCGAGTTCCCAGGCTCCAGCCAAGGCTCATCTTTGCAAGCAGGCCCTTCTCAAAATATCAGTCTTGGGTGTGCTGCGTGAACAGTTTGGGCATAGCACATGAACATGTGGTGCTGGTGAAGAGCTCCCGGCCCATGGGGTGGGAGCCATGATGTACCTGAGTGAGTTGGTGTGGAGACTGATCTGGAAAAAAGGGATTTAATTAATGATGATGGAAAATGGACACTGATTAAGAACAAAAACCAAAAAACCAAATGGTACTGTGCCTTTACTAAGCCAATTGGTCCAGTCCTGATAGAGGACCAGGTTTGTACCAAGGCTTCTGTTTAACTGTTTGGAAGATGCATCATCTTAATTAACCTAGCTCATTAACAAACCGTTACCACACCCCCAGGGGTCCCTGCTGGCAAGGCCCATTCATGGTTAGCATTATTCCTGCATTTTCCTGCTGTGCCCAGCAGCTTATGGCTGCTGGGGGTGGGAATGTCTGCAGAGAGCTGCTCATGTACTTCTGGAAATCTCCCCAGGACATTCTTTACTGGAAATGGCAAAGACCCCTCTTAAGAGTTACTACTTAGGGCTTCTTCTCTCTCTTTTTCTTTTTTCTTCTAAGTGTGTTTGTTTCTTTATACATTTTCCCAACTTTATTGAGGTTTAATTGACAATTAAAATTGTATATATTTAAGGTACATGATGTGATGATTTGATAGACATACACATTGTAAAATAATCACCACAGCCAAGCTAATTAACATGTTCATCTCACATAGTTACTTTTTCTTTTTTGTGGTAAGAACATTTAAGATCTACCCTCTTAGCAAATCTCAAGTAAATGGTACAGTATTGTTAGCCGTAGTCACATGGCTGTATGTTAGACCTCCAGAACTTACTCATCTTGCACAACTGAAACTTTGTGCCCCTTGACCAACATCCCCCCATTTCCTTCTCCCCCAGCCCCTGGAAACCACCCTTCTTCTCTGCTTCTGTGAGTTGGACTTTTTAGATGCTGCGTGTAAGTGAGATCTTGTGGTATTTGTCTTTTTGTGCCTGGCTTGTTTCACTTAGCATGATGTCCTCCAGGATCTTCCATGTTGTTGCAAATGTCAGGATTTCATTCTGTTTTTAAGGCTGAACAGCATTCCCTTGTATATGAATGCCATGTTCCCTTCATCCCCTCACCTGCCACAGGTCTTTCTCTCCATGCTTGAACTGGGGTGGTGGGCGGGGAGGGTCATGTGGGCACTGAGCTGCCTCTTCACCTAGATTCTCAACTGGGGCTCCCCGGCACCTCCCACCTGCGGCTAGTGACAGCCCAGAGGTTGGGGTGGGCAACAAAGGGTTGAACCCCCTGCAGGGACTCACTTTCTGTAAGTAGAGGCCCCTCAGACATTAGGGTAAGGTTCTAAAGTCAATACGCAAGGCTAACATTGCACATGGACAGAATTATCCTTGGAAATCCCCCAGGAAGGGAGCAGGTGGTGTAATATCTCCCAGTGCCCTCCCTGACACAGCCAATTTTTCTTCCAGTATGGGAGCTGGTGGTTTTGTTTTGATTTTGGCAAAACACCAGTGAATTTTACTGCTTTGAGATTAGTGATCTATTTTCTAGAAAGTATGTATTTTGAAGAATTAGAATCATGAGAGTGCATGGCTGGCTGGTCAGTTCTGTTGGTTAGAGTGTGATGCTGGTAACACCAGGGTCCAGGGTTCTATCCCTATTGTAGCCAGACACTAAAAACCAAATAAACAACCCGTGAATGAACAATAAAAGAGTGTGATGTTCATGTCTTGAGGGGCCTGTGGAAACCAGCTCTGCTCAAAGGCCCCACACATTTTTTGTCTCGAATCTCACATCTACTCATCGAGTAGAATGGCAGGTAAAATGTGCCATGCTAATTAAATGGCTCATATAGGTTAAATGTGGCTATGAGGCGACTCTACTCACTTCACCATTACCAGCTGTACTGTCCTGTGCTATTCACTGGTGCAGCATATCAGTCAGGATGTGCAACGTTCTGCTGCGGCAGCAAATGAACCCCCGTCTCAGGGGATTATACAGTGCAGGTCTGCATCATGACTGTGCTGCACATCCAGCCCAGGCTGGGGACTCGGCTCCATGAGGCCTTCACTCAGGAGCACTAGAACAACTCCTCTCTCTGGGTTGTTCCCTGTGCCATTGTGGGAGGAGGAGACCTGGCTTCCGTCCAAGAGCAGGATGTATCATTTTCACTCACAGTCCCTTGGTCCAGACAGGCATGAAGCAGGGAGCCCACCCCTGCTCTGCCTGGAGAGAGGAGAAGCTGCAGCATTGGTTGGAAACACTAAGGAATCCTGTAGCAGTCCCTGTTCCCAGTGAGTTTCCTGAGGCTCTGGGAGTTGACTCATTCAGTAAATATTTACTTTGCACCTGCTATATGCCGAGCACTGTGGTAGGCATGAGGGGCATGCGGCAGTGAACAGAACAAAGCCCCTGCCCCCTGGATCTGACATTCAAGCAGGCGGACAGGGCTATTTTGCACAAATCCCCTGCTGCGGTGGTGCCGTCTTGCTGTTCACTTAATCAGCCTGGAGCTATGGAGGCCCTGTGGTGGGTGCCTTCTGTAGCAGCCTTTATTGGAGCACTTCTTGCATTATTCTGCATTACTTTGTAGTTCCTGATTTGGACTCTATAAGTCATATTCTTCAGTGAGGCAATCCCTGTGATGTGACGGCAACAGAGAGAGACTAGATGAAGCCAGCAGGAGCATCTTCAGTCCACAGCATAGCAGAGAACTCCACACTTTGTAGTTCCTGATTTGGACTCTATAAGTCATATTCTTCAGTGAGGCAATCCCTGTGATGTGACGGCAAAAGAGAGAGACTAGATGAAGCCAGCAGGAGCATCTTCAGTCCACAGCATAGCAGAGAACTCCAGGGAAGGGGTTACTTCTGTACTTCTCATCTGCATCCTAATTAAAATGCCTGACTTTAACGTGACTATCCAGGCCAGCAAAGTGCTGAGTTCTCCCTTCCATGAAGCCAGGACAGGCTCGACGGCCCCCTGGAGCCCCATGAAGATAGGACAGGCAGAGAACTTCTCTGGTCCTTGCAAGTCTCTTACCAAAAGTATCTTTTTAACCATAAGCCCAGCCCTTTGGCCAACCAGGACTCTTTTGGTCTCAAGTGTCAGTAAAGCCAACCCAAACTGGTGTGAGCAAAAGTAGATGAAGAGCCAGAATGCAGCTCCAGGCACAGCTTGGTGCAGGAGCTCCAATCACATCACCAAGATCCAGCGTCCTTCTGTCCATCTTGTGGCTCCTTTCTCTATGAGCCAGCTCCATTCTCGCATGAATGTTCCTCTTCCTGGTGGTTGCAAGGCTGCAGCATCACCCAGCCACAGAGCCTCTCAATTTTAAGCTAAGGAAAGGGAGAGCCTCTTCTCCAATGACTCCCATTAAATTCTCTCTGATTTGACCTTCTGATCATGTGCCACACCCCTCTCACCACCAAACAATCATTACATCCGGAGGTGGACTCTGCCAGGTGGATGGGCCCAGACCAGGGATGGGGGTCAGACCAGCCTATGCAAATTAAGAATAAGAGATGGGTGGAACCCAAAATGAAAATCAATGGCTGTTGCCCAAGAGAGGAAAGGCACCTTGGAAAGGCAAATGACCAATGTGCTTTTATTACTTTACTTATATCTTTTTTTCAACTTGTGTTAATGTTTATGACCAGGTCAGGAGAGTGCTATTGGAAGTTGTTCTGCGATTGGTGAATATATCCGGCCCCTCCCACTTCCCAGTGACAAGCCGGAGCCTGTGTCCATCAAGCCCACCTTTCTGTCGAGATCTGGTAGCCCAAGATGCAGATTTGAATCAGACGTGAGTCCTGCCCTGGCAGGGGAGCACCTGGCCCACCTGCACCATTTCTGTCTGGTGGGACATTGACAGTTCCACGCCATTTTCCTTACCCCCCCTTCACTCCCTCCTGGGCTCTTCCCTCACTCTCGTTCATCCCTGAGCCAGTCTTTGGTGACCTGCTATGTGCTGGGCACGGGGACCCCACTGTGAACAGACAGATGAGGCTCCTATTCTCCTGGGGATGGTGTTCTGGGGTCGGGGGTGCAGACCATTAACAAGTCAATGTGTTAAAAATACAGCTCATGGAGAGTGTTGTGAAGATAGCACCACAAGTCAGTGTGACTCGTGGGCAATGAGATGGGGGCTGGTTAGGCGAAGAAAGGGCCTTCTCAGAAGGCCACTGGGCATTTGTGTCACTTTGCACCGATGAGGAGGAGCCAGTAGAAGGCCATCAGACTGGAGTGGAGCCAGGAGGTGGGGGAGAGGAGAGGAGGCCATGGGCCCCAGAGAAGCACTGGGTTTTCAGTCTCAGTCCAGTGGGAAGCCATGGGAGGGTTTTAAGGTGGGAGTGATATGGTCTAATTTCTGTTTGAAAAGTCCACTGTGGCTTCTACATAGAGAACGCATTATGGGTGGGGACAAGAGCAGTCACTATCCTTCCCCTTCCGGGGGAGGGGCAATGCATGTTATCACATTTTACTCTCACTCCCATGGGAGAAGACCATCCCCAACCCCCAAGATCGTCAGAAGAAACCCCCATAGGCAGAATCTCCACAGGCTGCAGCCCTGAGACAGTGAGAAGGGAGGGTGGGGGAGTTGGTAGGACCGAGCCCCTCACGCCCCCTCCCCATGAAGTCTCCCTGGAGCACTGGCACCTTCTGATGCAGGAGGGTGGTCTCCTTCCATAGACCAAGCCCCTTGACCCCTGAGGACTCAAGTCAGTGTCTTCCAAAGAGCCTACTGGGGTCTGGCACGGCAAGCACCTCACACCCTAAATCACACTGGGGAAAGGGCCTCACCTCATGCCTCATCTTGCAGTTTGGGGACTGTATTCTTTACAAATGTCACTCCTGTGTGACTAGTAGTCCACGCTAGGGACCTGCTTCATCCAGGGCTTGCACATGAGACTGAGAGTGTGGGTAGCAGCATCTTCTGGGAGTTCCAGTCTGAGGTCATCATCCCAAAGCCCAGTGAGACTGTGGAAAGTTTTCCCATGTATTACAGGAGTGAAATGTGAAGCCTACAGCTTCCATAAGCCGGCTCTCCATTTGTGTCTTTCATAGATGGAGAATGAACGGAATTCCAATACCTCAAAGCAGAGATACTCGGGGAAAGTCCACCTGTGCGTTGCCCGCTATAGGTAAGAATGCGGCTCGTCGGTGCCCTTGGGAATGGGTGAGTGGGTGGGTCTGGGGACGCCCCCCGAGCTGACTGGGCCCTTCTCCCAGGCTCTGAGGAGAAAGCGGCCCTTCAGCTGGGTCTTGGAAGATGAGCAGAATTCTGGTGAGCAGAGTGTGGGTTGTGTCTTAGTTTCTATAACATGTGACCACAGTGAGTGGCTTAAAACAAAAGGTTGATTCTCTCACATTTCTAAAGCCTGGGAGTCTGAAATCAGGTGTTGGCAGGACCACACTACCTGAAGCCTCCAGGGGAAGGTCCTTCCTGCCTCTTCCAGCTACTGGGGGCTCCTGTCACTCCGTGGCTTGTGGCCTCATCACTCCAGCTTCTGCCTCCATCTTCACATGGACTCCTGTTGTCTATGTCTCTGTGTGTTTTCTCCTCTTCTTACAAGGACACCAGTCACTGGATCAGGGCCCACCCTACTTCAGGATGACCTCATCTTAACTCAATTATATCTGCAAAGACTCTATTTCCAAATACCCTCATCCACAGGTAGCAGGGGTTAGGACTCCCACATATCTTTTGGGGGGACACAAGTCAACCACAGCAGGTAGGAAACTGGAAGTCAGGGCCAGGAACCAGCTGTCCAGAGGCCCCCATCATTCCTTTGCAGCATCCCCGCTTCCTGTCCAGCATCCAGGCTGCATCTCCCAGCAGGTGCAGCCACGTAGCTGCCCTCTCCTTGAAAGGACCTTCAATTCCATGCCTGTTGAGAAGAAATGTGAGCAACTGAGTCAGGCAGGCTCTTGGATTCCTTATGGGAGCCGCTGCCAAATCTGAATGGGGGTGGCTTAGCCACCTCCCTGAGACTCCACCATCTGATTGTGAAGAAAGCCAGCCTCAGACCAAACCCTGCAGCACCCACAGACATCAATGAATTAGTCACAAGCATGACACAGCACTGCTCATCCCTCCTTTTCTTTATACTCAATGAAAACTCAGCCTCTTGTCCTTTTAGACTCCCCTACAACTCTTTGCATGCAGGCTTGGCCCAGGGCAAACATGATGATATTCCAGATGCAAACACCACTGCCTGTTCAGCTGGCATCAGGCACCAGGGTCCCCCTAACCTATGTCTGCACCTGGAACTGCTCAGGAGCCATAGCCAGAGGTGCAGATGCCGCTTTCTCCACATCCTTAAACTTTGTTTGTGCACGGCAGTCCATATGTCTTGAACACCTTTCACTTTCTCCATTGAGAGGTGTTGCCAAACCCTGTTATGCTGATCAGTGCATCATTTCCTGCTAATTAGTAACCCACCAATGCCACCAATGCAAACAGACTTCTGATGCTCAGGTAACGGAAGCACTTGATGACCCATAAGGCCAGTCCCAGGGAGGATTTTGCATTTGAGTTCCTGAAATACTCTTAGAGTCACCAAAGAAGTGGCTTTGAAGGTACATGTGGTTTTTGTCCTCCCCACCCCCTGGGGCTAATTAATATCTCACCTAACTGTTATTATTCAACAACCTGCTTAGAAGTTTCTTCAGACTTAAAGCCTCACTCCCCTCTGCTGTCCTGTAGCTTCCGTGACATGACACTTTCCTCCTCCTGTGCTCTTCCATCCAGCCGCACAGCAGGGGCCACCTGTGAGGGCTCCCATGGGCATCCCCACCCCAAAACCAAGCGGCAGCAGACACACCCATCACCCTATCATTCTTTCTTAACAGCTTTGCTGAGATATAATCCACGCACCACACAACTCACCCATTCAAGTGGACAACTCAGGGCTTTTCACTGTGTTCACAGACACATGCAACCATCACCAAGGTCAAGTCTAGAACATTCTCTTCACCTCAACAAGAACCTCTTGCCCTTCAGCTGTCACCACACCCCTTTGCTCCCCACCCCAGCTGTCTCTGTAGATTTCCCTGTTTTGGACATTCCATATAAATGGAACCATACAGGAAGCACTTGATGTGGTCTTTTGTGGCTGTGTCTTGCACTGAGCATGACGTCTTCAAGGCTTGTCTCTGTTTTAGCACATCGGTGCTTTGTTCATTTTTATGGCTGAATAATAGTCCCTTGTACGGATGGGCCACATTTTATTCATCTATCCTTCTCGATGCACATTCCCCCTTGGCTCCTCAGCTTGCCTTTCCGCTTCTCTGGGACCTTCTACCCTGTCTTTTCTGCCTGCTGAGCTTTCTCTTCCTGTGAGCTCGATCTGGGCTTTCCTGGAGATGTGGCCTTTGCTGGGTCTTCTCCTTCCTTCCTCCGCCCTCCTTGTGAACTCTTGCCCAGCACCCACATCTTCTCACCTTCTGCATGCCGACCCCTCTAGGCCTCTACCTCCAGCCCATCTTCCCTGAGCTCATATCTTCTGCTTTGTCAACGGAACACACCCAAAACTAAACCCCGCTCCCCCTTCTCCACGCACTGCCAGCACCCCCCAACAGCCCCCGCTTGGGGAATTTATCCCTGCCCACCATTGAGAAGCCAGAAGACCGCGAGGCATCCTGGATGCACTCCTTCACCCCAATATCCAGGCAAGCCCCATTTCCACTACCCCTTAAGTCCTCCCTAATCCAAGTACTTTACCCCAGCTCCTCCACCAGGCGCCTGTCCACACAGCACCAGAGATCTCTTTGTAAAATGAAAATGTGATCATATCTCTCCCTAGCTTAAACTCTTTCTCGATATCTCATAGCCCTTGAGATTAGATCCACACCAATCTGGCTCCTGCCAGCCTTCATCCCTCTCCTCTCAGGCCCAGAAGAACCCTGATCCCTGCCTCTGAGCTTTTGCACATGCCATTCCCTCTTCCAGGAACTCTTGTCCCTTCTCATCCCACCCCCAAGAGTTACTTCATAGTTTTGTCTGTGTCCCTTCCTTATGCACGTTGCCCCTGGGCTGACTTAGTGGAAGTTGTCAGATTGTTGCATGACGCTCACAGAACTCTGGACTTGGACAGTGAGGGACAGAAGTGATGTGATACAGTCAAAATCACACAAGACAGGGCAAGAAAGTCTCAATTCTGATTCTGCCCCCTCCACTTAATAAACTTGTGACTTTGAATGAGTTGTCTCACCCCACGTGGTCGTTAAAATTGGGGCTAATATCTTTCTTTTCCTCACTGAGTTTCAATGGTCCATGTACATGGAAGTGTTGATATCCTGCCCAGAACTATTGATATAATCATTATTATAGTGTCATTGTAATAATACACTGCCTCACTATCATCTCCAACTATCAGTAATGTTATTTTTATTTTAATTGAGGCCTTTTATGTTATTCTAAATTAATTAGCCTTTTCATTAGGAAATCCCAAATCCATCTGAGTTTGTTTTATATATTCGATTTTTCAAGTTGGACATGACTTTAAAAAATGTTAATTCCAATATACTGAGGACTTGAGAATAAGAACACTTATACTCCCGGGGGTGGGGCAGGGAAGGGGAAAATGGTGAATCTATTTCTCAGGGCATTCTGGCAGTACATACCCAACACCTTAAAAATGTGCTCACCTTTGGGCCGGCCTGGTGGCGCACTGGATAAGTGCGCCACTTCGGAAGCGCGGCGGCGCTCCCGCCCGAGGGTTCGGATCCCACATCCAGACCGGTTTCCGCTCACTGGCTGAGCGAGGCGCGGGAGCAACACCGAGGGTTGCAATCCCGTTGCCGGTCCCCGGTCCGGTACGGGGGCAACACTGAGGGTTGCGATCTGATGCCGGACACGGAAAAAGACAAAAAAAAATAAAATAAAATAAAAATAAAAAAAATAAAATGTGCTCACCTTTGACCAAACAAGTATACTTCCCAGTATTTATCCTAGGAAGAAATTGTGAAAATGTGTGAAGATGTGTTTATAAGGGTATTTGATGCAACACTGATTATATTACCCAAAAGTTAGAAGTAACATCAATGCCCAACATTAGGAAACTGGTTTAAAAAGTATGCTAGCTTGTTCAGTGGAATACTATACATCAGTTAAAAAGGAGATGATAGAATCTTTCACTAGGTGGAAGTATAGGGTGCTATATTGCAAAGTCAAAAAATAAGTGAATCACTAGATCATGTATATAATATAATTCCACCTCTGCTAAATTATATATCTTGAAAGACTATGGAGTTATTTTTCTTTGTGTTTGCTTATTAATTTGGAAATTATAGTTATGGTAGAAGAGACTGGAGTGAACAAAACATCAAAATCATAAATATGTCATCTGGTATAAAGGATTCTGAGTGAACACGTGGCTGCAGAGTTACCCTTTTACTTTAAATCTGTGTGTGTGAGCCCACGACACCCTGAATCTTCTGTGTGCAGAGAACTCACAAGCCTGAGCCACCGTGTGGCTTGTGACTTCTTAGCAATGGGAAAGAAGCAGCGTTCTGCAAGGGAAGGGCTATGGGGCAGCCTCCACATGGGGCCTCTGATGAACACAATGTGTTTTTTCTAGTTACAACCCCTTCGATGGGCCAAATGAAAACCCAGAAGCTGAGCTGCCCCTCACGGCAGGAAAATACCTCTACGTCTATGGAGACATGGATGAAGACGGATTCTATGAAGGTCTCTGTTGGAACATGGCTGCCGGTTGACGTAGACCAGCCATACCACCCCCCACACTAACTTGTCCAGGGGCCCTGATAGACATACCTCCCACCCCCACACCCCTCGCACTCTTAATGTTACCAGGTTTACCCCCATTCTGACGATTGGCAAGAACGCTAATCCCAGCAGACCTCTGACACTGCTCGGCAGGTGTTTTATAATGTTGAACTCTGCAGGGCTTTTGGCAGTTCTTTGCAGACATGTGGGGCTGATGGACCCTCTATGTCCCATTTGACTGTTCCAGCACCTCGGGGTACACCAACTTCATCCTCCTGGCAGGGCCTGTTCCAGGCAATCTCACATGCCTGGCTCTCAGCATCATAGAGAGTGACCCCACTGACCTGGAGGCCCTGTTGTTAACTTAGGGGGTCCCCCCCTGTCCCACCTGATCACTCCCAGAGTCACCCCCCACAATTTGGAACCAGGAAATGTGAACCTTCCATCTGGAATGCCTCACCTCTTGTCACCTGTTAGCTCAAGGGTGACCCTGTGACAGCACCAGCAGCTCCACAAGTGACATTCTAGAGGATTTGATTCATCAGTTCTCTAAAGTCTCCACTGCTCTGGACACACAGATGCTCTTGGTTTTGTCCTGTTTTCTCTGAACAGAAGGAATATTTCATGTTAATCTAACAGTTCTCTCTTTCATGGCCATGTGGTGTTTTCTTAGAGAGGACGGAAACACCTGGCTCTTTTCATGGGCATTTACTTGGGGTGAGATCAGGTCCTCTGTTGACATCCATGAACAGAAACCCCGCAGGGGGCTGATGTGCTTACCCTTAGTTTACCGGAACTAACCACTGCTATTGCTTTGGATATTCCACTCAAGAAGTTGCACCATGGCTGGTGGCAAAACAGTTTGAATTCTTAGCATAAATCCACATTATTACCACCAATTTGCACACCAGTGTAGAAGTATGTGCCCAAGGCAGCTGTTAGAATCCCTTGTTGAAATCTCTGGAACATTCGCAGCATGCATGTGCCCACTTAGACCTTCTGTAGGCCTGATTAAAAGTAGGTTGCACAGCTCACATTCCCCTGAGTCAGTGGGTCTATTGGGAGTGGAATCCACCATTCAGTGTTTCCCAGCCTCCCCAGTCACCTGGCCTCCAACCAGCCTCTCTGGGAGTCCCTTCAACCAATGGGGAAACACTGCTTTCCCGCTCTGGGCTGGGAGATCCCAGGAACTGCCTAATCTTGAAAGCTCCTCTAGATACTTTTCAGTTTCCTTATCCTCTGCTGTTAGCAGCCTTTTAAATGCCACTAATAAAGATAGCACATGAAAGTTAGACTGTTCCACAAAATAAGAAGACCAACCATAGCCACAAGAGCTAGTTTGATGCCTTTTCTTTTTTTTTTTTGCCACTCACAGGTGGTTCTGACACTACATTGATAGTTCTGTTTCACATCAAATGGACACATTAGGAATTCACTGAGACACAGAGATGGATCCAGTCTTTTGTAAGTGGGCTGGGGTGCAGAACCACCTTTTAACTCCTATTCGTATGACTGATCAGTCAAAAACAATAGTAAGATTTTTGGGTTTTTTTTCCTTAACCTCTAAAAGTCACAGATTTGACACGTTTGTTCATCCTCCTAACAAATATTTACTGGGCACCTACTGTGTGCCAGGTGTCATGGCAGGGCTGGCCAGTCAGTTGTCCCGTGGTCCCTGCCCTCATGTGCGTTGTCCCAGTGGGGAGGAGGTAGTCAACATATGTGCACAGATAGATACGCAGGATCGTGTGAGATGGTGATATATATTATGGAGAAAAATAAACTGAGTTACTTTAGATAGATGGTGTGGAGGTGACATTTGAGTAGATTCCTGCAAAGAGCTAAGGAATTCCAGGACAATCCTGTTGCTTTTGCCTATGGTCCTATCAAGGAGAAGCTGCAGGACCTCGGGGCCCCCAATGGGATGGTGGGTGATAACCCTGTCCTTGTACCCAACAGGAGAGCTCCTGGATGGGCAGAGGGGTTTGGTGCCCTCCAACTTTGTGGATTTTGTTCAGGACAATGAGTCGCGGTTGGCAGGGACGCTGGGGAATGAACAGGATCAGAACTTCATCAACCATTCCGGCATCGGCTTGGAGGGAGAGAACATCCTCGACCTCCATTCCCCCACTCACATGGGCTCAGGCATCACGGACAATGGGGCGGGGACGCTGGACATGAACATTGATGACATTGGAGAAGATATTGTGCCTTACCCTAGAAAAATCACCCTTATCAAACAACTCGCCAAAAGTGTCATTGTGGGCTGGGAGCCTCCAGCAGTCCCACCGGGGTGGGGCACAGTGAGCAGCTACAATGTGCTGGTGGACCAGGAGACGCGCATGAGCCTCACGCTGGGGAGCAGAACCAAGGCCCTCATCGAGAAGCTCAACATGGCAGCCTGCACCTACCGCATCTCTGTGCAGTGCATCACCAGCCGGGGCAGCTCGGATGAGCTGCAGTGCACACTGCTGGTGGGCAAGGACGTGGTGGTGGCCCCCTCCCACCTGCGGGTAGACAACATCACACAGATCTCAGCCCAGCTCTCCTGGCTCCCAACCAACAGCAACTACAGCCACGTCATCTTCCTCAATGAGGAGGAATTTGACATTGTCAAGGCTGCAAGGTATAAGTACCAGTTCTTTAACCTCAGGCCCAACATGGCCTACAAGGTGAAGGTTCTGGCCAAACCCCACCAGATGCCATGGCAGCTCCCCCTGGAGCAGAGGGAGAAGAAGGAGGCCTTCGTGGAGTTCTCCACATTGCCTGCAGGTGAGCCCCGTGTGTGTCCTTCCATGGGGTCCCCTAAGGAACAGAAAACCCAGATGTCACCCTGTTCATGGGGAGGGTGGGCAGGATGAGCAGAAAGGGGAAACCGCAGACAGTCAGCATTATTCCTCGTCACCCACGCTGCACAGAGCGCACTTTGTATGTACGTGTGTGTTTGAGAGAGAGTGCTGGATCATGTTGAGAGCCATGTTGTTGGCAGTATTTCCCATAGCATGTGCATCAGCAAGAGGCTCATCCTGTAAAAGACGGGGGGGGGGGGGGG
>NW_007733020.1:30011-99885 GCF_000696425.1 Galeopterus variegatus | reverse complement strand
GGGGGGGGGGGGGGGGGGGGGGGGGGGGGGGGAACGAGGCCAGCCTAGGGTGAGAGGAGCCTCAGCTTCCACGATGCGTTTGCTCCTGAGATCAACACTCTCACTGAGCAGGATAGTGACAGGAAGTGCCTGTGCTCCTCTCCAGACTGCCCCTTCTTTCTTGTTCTTTTTTCCAAATTAAGCACCTGTAGATGGGTTGTATAAGAGACATGAAATTCCACTACCAAGACTGTTTTGGGTTCTGGGCACACCTGCCATGTAAACTCAGTCCCCACCTCAGCTTACTCTGCTGTAGAAGGGAAAGCAACGTGCTCCCCTTTGCCTGCACATTCATTCCTGGAAATTGCAGAAATGGGATACACCTGGGAGAAGAGCAGCCTTCTTAGAACAGGGTTGTTTCCATAGAACTATTCGAGGGCATGGTTAGTTCCCTCTATGTCCTTTCTCAGTCATGTGATAGTTACACAATTCTCTTTTGAAGTGCCTGTACCTGCACTCTACTGTAGATTTCTCTTCTGTGATTGATTAATCCAACCCTGCCCAAATCTCATTTGTCAGCAGCATTACAAACAATTCAGGTGTTTTCTCCAGCATCATTTGTACCAACTGCATGAAATTCTTCTTTTTGCAGTGGATTGGCATTTCATGTCCTTGTGCTCTCCAATATTTGTGAAATGTGTAACCCACTAGAGACTGACCTGCAAAACAGAGATGTGTAGGCAGGTGGGACCGACACTGCTTTAAGGATGGAAGAGTGTCTGAGTAGGAGCTAATGTGTAAGGGGGCAGTCCACTCGTGTTATATGGTGACTTTTGATGTCCTCCCTAACTGCTGAGACTTCAGTCATGAGTATTGAAATAATGAGAACTCCCTCTTTTCATTGATGTCACTGTGGATTCTTGTGATTGGTGCTGGGGGAGAAGAAATGAGAATCGCCAAACACAGGTACTCTATGGGGGCTCAGAGGAAAGAAAGAGGGTGCACCCACCAGACAGTCAGCGAGGCTCCTGGAGAAGCTAACTTTGGATGGAGGGGAAGACCCTCAGCACAAAGGGTGGGTCCCATCGGTTAAACCCCAATTTCTGTGAACAAGTTCTCAGAGGTGAGCACTAAACTGCAGTGCTTGTGTTTGGGGAAGAGCGTGTAGCTGGAAAAATTGATGTAGGTCAGCATTTCCCAGAATCCATTCTCAAACAAGGTGCCATGAACCACACAATGTGATCTTGGTAAGCATCCCACACCTGGAGGCTGCTGGTATAAGATCTTGTGCTGGTCAGGGTTCTCCAGAGGAATAGAGCCAATAGGATATATCAGTAGGATATACATATATATATGGGAATTGACTCACACAATTATGGAAACTGAGAAGTCCCACCATCTGCTGTCTGCAAGCTGGAGACTCAGCAAAGTTGATGGTGTAGATTCTAGTCTGGGTCTGAAGGTCTGAGGACCAGAAACACCGAGAGCCAGAGAAGATCTGTGTCTGGTGAAGCAGTCAGGCAGAGAACACATTTAACTTCCACCACTTTTCTGCTCTATGCAGGCCCTCAGTGAATTGGGTGAGGCCCACCCACACTAGGGAGGGCCATCTGCTTCACTGAGTCCACCTACACCAATGTTAATCTTCTGGAAATACCCTCACAAACACTCCCAGAAATGACATTTACCCAACTCTCTGGGCACCTATGGCCCAGTCTCGTTGACACATAATATGAGCCATCGCAAATGTAGACCAGTGCTGTCCAGAAGAACTTTCTGAATGACAGGTTCACTGACCAATATGGTAGCCACTCATCAGGTATGGCTACTGAGTACTTGAAAGGTGGCTAGGGCAGCTGAGGCACTGAATTTTTAATTTTATCTGCATCTAGCAGATCTCAGTCAGGGATGAGTGCAGCAGAGAGCTCAAGCATCTGGTTCTAATAGTATTTCATGGGCCTGAATTCAAAGAGGTCAATGGGAAGAATAGTGTCATGGATGAGAGGATGGGCACACTCTCTAGCTGTGTGACTCTGGCCCTGCTGCTGTGCTTCTCTGTGCCTCTTGGCCTCGTCTGTAAATTGGGAATAACCTTACTGTCATTTTGTGTGTATGTAGAATTGGGTCATGGAGAAGTAATTCCTTGAATTCTGAAGGGGTCAGTCTCCAAAAGTGAAATTTTAGGATTTTTAGGGAAGTATTTCAGGGTGAGACAGGTCTGGTTATTTTGCTTAGATGAAAAGGGGTGCTCAGCAAAAAGATGTTTTGCCCATGATATTTTAGGCTTGATAACAAAGAAACCTATCCACAGTGAGGTGAGGTCTTAGCTCTGTCCCTGCAGGCTGTGTGCTGCCGCACATGGGTCTGGTTCACCCAGAACAGGCTCAATATTTGCATGAGATGGGCTAAGAGGGGCATTCCAGTTCCACGTGGACCCCTCTCTTCATATTCACTTTAGTGTCACAGCATGTCCCTTGAAGACATTGGGGCCCATGACACCTGTCTACAGGAGCTTGTGTGGACCTCATGTAGGTGAGAACACAAGGCAGTTGTACTGTGCACATGTTTGAGGGTGTTTGTACATGCATGTCAAGGAGAGTGAAAGGTGTGGATGGTGCCCACACATTCACATCTGACAATTCACTTCAGACACATCTGGGAAAAGAACAATAACAAAATCAGTAAACGTCATGTAAACTTGACCAAGCAAATGCAGAAGGCCACAGTTAAAAGCTAACTGGAAGAAATGCCCGTGTCGCTGTCTCTGATGTAACCATTTTCATTGCCTGTCCAGAGGGAAGGGTGTTTTGACTATGGAGAGTGAAATGACTGAAAGGTATGCGGGGGGGCGGGGAGATTCTTCCATGTGAGACAGGGGAGATCTAACTCAACTGGAACCCCCATGCTGGGGCATGTGATTATACTGCATGCCTCCTCTGATGGACAGAGATCACAGTGATTCCCCCACTGATCCACCATCTCCCATCATCTGATCCACCATCTCCCTCCACTAATCCACCATCTCCAGATCAGGCTGGGGTGGACATGCAGAACACCACCTGCCCAAGTCTTCCTTTGCCACAAAACCCCATTTCTCTGCTGTGATTTTACTTTATTGGTAGAAGTGGGTGCCGAGAAAAATCTCAGACCTAGTTCAGCTCTTGACCTTTGCCCTTAAGAATGATGAGGCCTGACAGCTTAATCTAGTTCCCTCAGTACTTCCTTCCGAGAGGGAACTTTAAGTACCAGCCCAGGGCAATTAAGGGAACATGGTGGCCCTGAAAGACTTAGTGCAGTTTCTAAAGATGTGAGTTAAATCCAGGAAATGGTGCAAGCCCATGGGAGACTCTGGCATTTGAATAGAATGACCTACTTAGCGGAAAAGCTGGTGGATCAGGAGTTCCAGGCAGTGACAAGTTCCCTCCTTTATAAGAAGGCTGCTCATACCTGAGGAGGTAGATCTGGTGCATCCTTAGCAAAGCACACTAGAGGCAGAACTTCAGAGCTAAAAGCACTGGGTCTTTGGAGCTGCAAGCCCTGGGGTCAGTTATCAGGAAAGGGAGTTGACAGAGAGGTGGACATGAGTGAGCTTGGGACTAGGAAAGCCATGTGAGGAGTACAGAGAGCTATAGAGAACAGAGAAATGTTGTTTTCTGGGTCCCACAAACCTTTTCCTCCAGCCCAAATGAGTCTGGGGCATCATTTGGCAAAACCAAAGCTGGAGAAAAAACAAAGAAAATGGAATATAGTGCCACTGGCCCATGCTTCACTACCACAACCCACCACATTCTGTGTGCCCTGCCCACTTACCTAGCTCTTCTCTGGGCATCTGAGCTCTCCACCTGCCCCACTCAGATATGACTCACTTACCTGGCTCTTCTCCACACATCAAGCTCCTCTACTACGCAGCTCAGGTATGTTTCACCTACCTGGCTCTTCTCTGGGTATCTGAGCTCCTCCACCTGTCTCACTCAGGTATGAGTCACTCACCTGGTTCTTCCTTGGGCATCTGAGCTCTACCACCTGTCCCACTCAGGTACAATTACATATGAGTGGCCCACATGTCCATGTGGTCTCTGAGACAGCTCAGCCCCTGAGGTCATTTTCCCTTCCTTCCTAGCATTGATGGAAGGGCTGTCCAGGGCTTGACCCATGCTCCCTGAGCCCCAGGGATGCTCGGAGGGTGCGGTGCTGATGGCATATGAAAATATCTCTAGAGTATTGGCCTTCCTTCCCAGAGGTCTGATTAAGTATCTGAATCAGTCATCTCGCAGAGCAGAAAACAGAACTACTCTGGTTATTTCAGGCAGAAAGAGATGTAATAACAGGAATTAGATGTTTACAGAAAGGTTGAGAGAAAGGAAAGAGAGCAAGAGGTTGACTTTTAAATTTTAAGGTCACACCATCATAACACATCTGCTTAAGCCACTGCTAGCTCTGGAAAAGCTCCTCCACTCATGAAGAAACAAGTGACCTGCTTCTGGAATATGCAGCCTGATGATGGCCCAAGGAAGGTTGAATCTACCTTCCAAATCTTGCAGGAGCACTTCTCACTGGCAGAACCTTACTGTCCTTCAGAACCCTAGAACTCTAGCTGAAAGGGAGTCTGGAAGGTGCAGTTTTTAGACTTCCAGGCCATGACATGCAGGAGGGAACTCAGCAGTGTAAGAAGGGTGTTGGGTGCTTCCCACTACTTGACATCCAACATAAAGATCCTTCCAGATTTTCATGTTTACATGGATTTCTTTGGGGAGTCTCTGATATGTGCCCAGATCTCTAACCAGAGAAAACCCACATCCCTATGAGCTTCATGGAGGTTGCAAATTGGGGGTCTGCAGACCAAGTTCAGCTGGTAGGCTTGTCCTGTTGGTTTGCATGGCCATTCAAGGTGGCCATAGCTGACTGGGCTTCTTACCAGGCTCAAGTCTGGCTGCCTGCCCACTTTCAACCACAGAAAAGTCAAGCGTTGGTGAAAATAGAAGTTAGCTTTTATTCAGGAATACCAGTAACTTGAGGAGAGATGTTAGGCTAACCCATCTCACTAAACCAGGAGAACGGCCAGACTAAAGCCATCTCAAAGACTCAGGTTTACTGATGGGTTTTTAAAAGAGAGGGTTGAGGGAATGGAATGTTGGAAATAAAAAGCAGGAGGGAGGGGGATGTGAGCTGTGGGGACTCCGTGCAAGAAGCCAGGTACAAGGTCTCACCAAGGATCTGTCTGGTTTTGCTCCCGTCCTTGCTGTTATCTCAGGGTCATGAGTCAGGGTAGAATCAGCAAAGTTTTATTGATGTCTTCCTTGGTTTCTCAGGGTCTGGATAGTATGTGTCCTGTGACAAGTCTGCAGCTCCATGTTGACTGAAAAACATGACTTTATGTTCATGTAAATAATGTCATCTTGCCCCATAACCAAGGTTCAAAATATCAAATAACCATGGGAAAAGAGGGAACTCAGAGAAATACAAGCCAAGAAAAAAACAAAACAAAACTGTATTTTAAAAATCTTTTAGAGCTCATACAGTTTTAGGTCCCAACATGGCCTTGGTCCTGCTCACTCTGACAATTTCCCCAGTGTCAGTAGTTATTTCCATTTCTATGGAATGGGACAGATGACTCATCTTACTGCTTTGAGCTGGTTCAGGACATAATAGGGATTAACTTTGAATAGAACTATTTGACACAATGGAGGACATTGCTTTTGCTACCTGCTGGCATGGTGGAGGGACCAAGGGTATTTGTTTATTTATTGTCTTAACAGTTGATTGACAAGAGGTGGCTTACTCAGAGTTAGCAAGCTATACATTAATTGGTACATCAATAATTTTAAGAACTTACATGAATCCTTTGTTTAGGAAGAAGATGTCTCATCCAAGTCATGAGCCACTCCCTGCAAGGCTGTGAATATTTTAGAGAACTGTGTTTGTAGCCAAGACATCGTTTTCCCCTTTTTGATCAAAACATTGCTCATGAAAGCATTGATAATCAATTTCCTGATTGAAAATGTCCTACTTTTCTTTTTACAGATCCCTCAGTGCTGGAAAGGCTTATTCCCTGGTAGATCGATTCCTCAGTGCTTGGAAAGCTCATTCCCAAGTCCTCATGTCCCACATCAGGGGGAAAGATGAAACAGCAGTTAGGCCAAATTAGGGCAACATGGAGAGGGGCCAGGAACTTAGAAGAGACATGCTACTTTATAACCAATGTTTCCAATTGTATCCTGTTAGAAAGAGAAAGCAAATTCTTATTGAACTTATGCAAATAACCACATTGTCATAGAAATCAGAATGATACTCACAGTTTTCAATTTTTGGAGGAGTCAAATAGGGAGAAAAAGCAAACATTTACATCTTTGTTCACAAAACTATATTTTACCAAATTGCTGTAAGTTATAGATAGCTTAAGAGAGAAAGTTTCCCTAAATCTGAAAAACAAAATATTTAAGTAAAGAAAAAACAATGAAAGTTACAAAAAAAATCTTTATCTGTTATTTAATTTCACATAATTAATTTTTGCTTTGCTTGATCTTGATTAGGAGTTTTATAAACCCATCAGATTTCTTATCAAGTTCTTCAAAACTTTCATTTTGTCAATTGATCTTACAGTTATTTGAAACCTGTGTTTAAGAGTAATTGTTATAGTCTTTTCCATGAATCTGATTGCAGATGCCTTTAGAGAAAAATCAAAACTTCTTGTAATTTTACTAAGAGCAGATCAATACCAAGAAAACCTTGTTCAAATATGGGGGGGGGGGGATTTCGTTCTGTAACAACGTCTTTTTAATATAAAAGTTCAATCTTTAGAAAGAGTTCAAATTATTCCCTTCTAATTATAGCCAAGTTAATGACACACAAAATTCTTTCTTAAATTCACCCTTTACAAACTGTTATTATGACTTGCTCAGACATTCCATGACATGCCTTAGATTTTCTGTTTTGCCCTGTATTTCCTCTTTCTTAAATAACCAGTCATTTTGTTCTAGGACAGAAGTTCACTACACAGATGCTTTCTCACACAAAATTATTCTCTCTTTTTTTAAACCTTCCTAACCACAACCACATCTGCATATCCATAGCTTTCTTCACATCTCTCTTCTTCTATATACTTGTTCCTTTTTACCAACAATACTAAATTAGCCTCATGTATCTAAAAATGCATAATCAAGGATCATTCTGTTTTAGGCTGGGTGTATAACTTTAACCTTTAAATCCCCTAGAAGAGACAACTATAATCCTGTTTGACTGGTAAACCCAGGCAAAAATTTACACTGAATAACATTACTCACAGCATTCTGATTTTAAACCTTTTACCCTTTTTATTTTTTTTCGGTTTCAGGTTCAAATGAGTTTTGTATTAAATTCTCAAATATTTACATTTAGCTAAGACTGGAAGAATTGTATAAGAAAAACAAAATCTCCAAGTGGTCTTGACTTTTCTCCAACTGGCTTAGACAGCGAGTTTCTGATTTAACACTTGCAGAACTGTGTGTACAGACAGACCCATTTTTTATAGAGACTTAGCCAATTATACTTTCCTGGATCACAGTTTTCTATTTCTCAAGCTTGTCAGGAGAAACTCAGAAAAATACATTTTCTTTTTGGTTATTGGGTCTTTAATGACCAGAAAACACAAATAGTTACTCAAACCCAAACAGAGCTCTCCTAAACAAACGATATGTGGCTTTTACATCCTTGAGTCATTTCTCACACCCAAATGGTACCTTTAACAAGTGGTATAGAAAGACGACTCCCAGAGGGACTTACCAGCTTGGAGCTCATCAAAGCCCTCACTAATGCTACCTCCCTTCATCAGTCAAAAAGCACGAAATCAGTGGTTAATGCCACTGCTGGAAATCAGAGAAAGTCCCCCAAGTCCCAGCCACGGGGCTGGCCTACCCCAGGCAGCTGGCAATCACAGGTGGACCTAGCCTTGCTCACCCAGAAGTGTGGGGGTAGGCCACCTAAGGTACTCAGCTCCTGGCTTGGTCCATTCAAATTTGTTACCAGGCCCACATTCAGCTGCCTGCCCCCTTTCAAAAACAAACCATTCAGAAGTCAAATGTTGGTGAAAATGGAAGTCGGCTTTTATTCAGGAATACTTGTGATCTGAGAAGAGATGTTGGGCTAACTATCTCTTTGGAAAACCTGAAGGAGAATGGACAGAGTGAAGCCATCTCCAAGACTCAGGCTTACAGAGGAGACATGAGCTGTGGGGCCTCCATGCAAGGAAGGAGCCAGAGGCAACATCTCACCAAGACTCCATCTGGTGTTTGCTTCCATTCTTGCTGTTATCTCAGGGTCCTGCTGGAGGGTGCAATCAGCACAGCTTTACCGATGTTTTCCTTAGTTTCTCAGGGTCTAGATAGTATGTGCAAGTCTAAAGCTACAGAAAACAACTTTACATTCATGAAAATAATGTCGTCTTGCCCTGTGACTGAGGTTCAAAGTATCAAATAACCATGGGAAAAGAGGGAATTCAGAGAAATGCATGCTAAAACAAACAAAACAACTGTGTCCTTTTAAAATCTTTTAGAGCGGTTTTAGGTCCCAACGTGGCTTCAGTCCTGCTCATTCCAGCAGGCTGACGAGGGACTGTCCCCTTCAGGTGCGTGTGGTCTGCAGTGGGCACTGGCTCTGCCCAGCCAGCTTCATTCATTTGTACTTCCTGCCTAGTCTCTGGAGGCACTGTAGTTATCAACTTGAATTTCTCTGTTCCTATCTCAGCTGTGTGAATATTGATACCCCTGAGCCTGGGAGAAAGATGAAAGGTTTGTATCAGTCTGATCAGGAAAGAAGAGTCCACACCCAGGAGGTGTACAGAGAGAATTTAACATGGGAAACCAGTTCAAAAGTGCTGAAAAAGCAGAAACACAAAATAGATGTTGAGGAGCCCAGGATGAACTGAGAAGCCTCTTTCTCCCCAGGGCTGAAGGGACAGTGGGAAGGAGTGGTCTCGTTAAAGTTCAGGAGCCGGGCTACTTGCATGGAGCTGGAACCACAGGGGAACACGGTCATGTCCAGGGGGCCAAGAGAGGTGAAGACATACCCTGACTACCCCTCCCTCCTGCGCATCCATCTCCCACCAGTGCCTCCCACCTGCTGAACACAGTAGGAAGCGGTGGACAAAGGATTCTGAGAAACGTCATTTGTGGGATTCAGCCTCAGGAATGGAGCTGATGGTTTGGCTGACATGTGGCTGGCACAGGGTTCTTCTCTCTTTCTTCCCACCCTAGCACCAATGACCCAGACCTTTTTCAGCAGCAAGAATCATCACTTAAATGAATTGTTTAGGGCAGGAAATGCAACATATTAAATGTCAGCCTTGCCAATGTGGCACCTAAATTCTAGGTGTGAAGTTTAAAGCCAGAGGTAGATTTCCAACCAGAATTTAAAGTAATCTGTATAGCTTGCAACACTGTATACAGCATCTTCTCAGAAGGACGTTGGTGGCTATGGGAACCCGGCAGGGACTGGACAAACATGGCGTGTTCCCAGCTGGCAGTTACAGGATCCCACATGGCCCCATGGAGGCTGGGACAGCCGGCCAGCTGGAAGTGGCTGAGCTCCTCCCTAGAGCCTGGGTTGAGTGTTGTCCAGGGCCTGTGAGCCAGAGTCTTGGGCCTGAGTGAATAGAGGAGCTAAAATTCGTCCTGAGCTAGACTTTCTCTGCCCACCAGCTGGCTTGGTATTTGAAGTCCCTGAGGTTCAAGACAGGTCAGAAGCCTTTCTGCTCAGTGCCCTGTGGCTACCTTCCAGAGAGGACGGGAGAGTCACTGCACTGAAGACCAAGACATGTAGCCCAGAGGCTCCTGCCCCAGGTCGGAGGATTTGGACCATGCAAGATAAAAGGCACAGCCATGATCAGGGCAGAGAAGTGTGGGGGTGGTCAGGCCCCTCTGCTGGTGCGTCCAAGAGCAGATCTGGGCTCAGAGAAGCAGGTTTGAAGAGTGGAGCCACAGAATGCTGCCCTGCCCCCACCCTCACACCTCAGCATCTCATTGATTAATTCGCTCATTTGCCAAACATTTACTGAGCACCTACTATATGCCAAGACTTTTTCAGGTGCTGGTTATACAGAAGTGAAAAAAAATGACTAAAACATTCCCTAGTAGAGTTTACATCTGATTGGTGGCATTAAACATCACACAAAATAAATGAAATTTGCCAGAGGGCTATCATTCCAGAAAGTGTAAAGAAAAAAAGTAAAGCAGAGATGGGTCAGAAGGAAGGGTGAGGGCTATGTTTACAATTTTGGATAAGATGGTCACAAAAGCCACACCAAGACAGTGACAGCTGAGCAGAAGAAACATGAGCAAGAGTGAGTTGCAGGGATATGGGGGACTGAGGGCTGAGGGAGGGGGATGGGGAGGGGGGTGCTCCAGGCAGACAGAACAGCTGGTGCAAAGGCCCCAAGGCAGAAGCAAGCTCTGCATATTCAAGGAGGGCAGCGTGGGAGTCGTATGCTGAGGGAGGGGGTCCATAGTAAGGGATGGGGCCGGGGCCTGATCCTGAGGGCCTGTGTGAGATGTGGCAGCAGAGACATCGTCCTCATCACCACCAGTAACATCCTGCAAAGGCTTGTGTTTTCACAGAACCCCCGTTTTGTGGACAAGAGACAGATGGACTTGGGGCCAAAACAGAAGCAGGGTCAGTAAGGAGCGCATCGCTCTAGCCCAGGTAGACAGAGCTGTGTTCCAACCAGCCAGGTGGTGAAGGAGGAGTTGACCAGTTGTCTACTGAACAGGAGTTGGCACAGGAGGAAGAGGGGAGTGGAGGGTGTGCCCAAGGATGTTACCCAAGCCGCTGGATGACATCCCAAGCTGGGCTGGGGAGCTGGGGCGGAGCAGCCGAGGGCTGGGGGTGGGAGTGTGGTGTTGCAGTTGTAGGTGTGTTTCAGAGGCTGGCAGGACCCTGCTCTGTCCCAGTGCTCTCCTGCCAGGCTCTCAGCCTCTGGGGGCTCAAGGGCTGCTTTCCTTATTTTACCCTGAGTGTTGAGTTGTTATACTTAGATTTTTTTTCAGTCTTTTTTAATATTTGAAAGTTATTATGTTTGTGGTTGTTGATTTCAGATTTTTCCACAAAGCCGTCTAAGCAGGAAGCAATTAACTCCTGAAGGGGCAGACACTTCCTTTAGCCTCTTGCAGAGCTGCCTTTGTCCTTTCCTTCCCCAGCGGCCGCCTGGACACAAACTCTTTCTAAACTAGGCCTTCCCAGCCGCTCTGAGAGCCCCACGAGTGTGCTGGGACTGGGCACGGCCTCTGCTGCTCTCTCCTGCTGCCTCCAGGGCAGGCTGTGCCCACGCCCTTCATGCTCATACTTCAACTAATTCAACAAATATTTATTGAGTGCCTGCCCTGTGCTGGGCGGGCTTTGTTCTCAACCCTGTCGATGCCTTAGTGACCCAAACTGGCAGAAATCACTGTCCCTGTGGAACTTAAATTCTAGTGGGGGAGGAGGGGCTGAGGCCAACAATAAACCATAAATGTTTTAATATGCAACTTATACCGGATGTCAGGTGGCGTGTCGGTCAGCTCAGGCTGACGTAACAAAATACCTCAGACTGCGTGGATTAAACAGCAGTGTGCATTTCTCACAGCTCTGGAAGCTGGAAGTCCAAGACCAGGGTGCTGGCAGGGTTGGCTTCTCTGGAGGCAGCTCTCCTTGGTTGCAGATCGCCATCCTCTCCTGTGTCCTCACATGCTCCTTCCTCTGTGTGCACTCAGAGAGGGAGGCTGTCTGTCTCTTCCTCTTCTTATAAGGACACCTGTCCTATTGGATTAGGGTCCCACCCATATAACCTCATCTAACTCTACTTCCTAACATGCCCCACCTCCAAATACAGTCATATGGGGGGTTATGGCTTCAACATAGGACTTTTGGAGGAACCCAATTCAGCCCATAACAGTAGGTGAGAAGTGCTATGGAAAAAACAGAAGAGAGGAAGGGATATTAGAGTACAAGGGCATCAGGAGTATCAGGGTATATGGGTTCCAGGGCAGGTGGGGGTGGTGATTTATGTTTATATCAGATGAAAGACAAGGCCTCACAGAGAAGGTAGCACTTGAGCAAAACATTAAGTAGAAACGGGCATGATCTGTGTAGACATCTGGAGGCAGTGTCTTCCAGGTGAGAGAACAGCCAGCCAAGGGTCCTGAGGCTGAGCCTGACTGACATGATCCAACATAACAGCCAGAGAAGTAGCAGAGCCCTATTCAGACCAGGGAGGAGCAGGGGCAGAGATGCCCTGCCTTTCCTGTGTGTTTGCTTGCTGTCCTGCCAGTCACAAACTCGACGGGATGATGAGGGCTGGATGGGGACTGGCAAACTGGGAGCTGCTGCTCTACCAAAGCAGATGGCTCGTGCTCATCCTCAATCTATGAGGTTGACCTTTCATGGCAGCAACTCAGACCTTTTCAAGACAGGCTGGACACTCAGACATTTGACACGAAATTCTCTTCCTTTTCTACATTGGCAACAAATTCCCATTCCTTTAAAACTGGTGGATAAAGAAGATGTGGCTTCAGGCTGATTTATTTCGTAGACTCCTACTGTCAAATTCAGCAAAGGATATTCAAATATTCTTTTCTGTCATTTACCTTTTAAATTTAAAAAAAAATCATGTAATTCATACCAACTTTCAAAAAAAAAAAAAGGCAAAGGACTTCTCATCCCAGCTGTCAACAAGAATGAATTCACCTTTTTCTGGAGCCTCCTAGCTGCAAACTCTGCATAGCTGTGACCATTTCACATCCTACTTTCCCCACTCAACATGCTGCCACAGGCATCTTTCCATGTCAGGTTGGATTTTTTATGTATAATTTATATGCAGTAAAATGCATAGATCGTGAGTTATGTTGGCCGAATTTAACTACCACCCCATCAAGATGCAGAACATTTCTAATACACCAGAATGTTCTATCCTGACTCTTTGTAGTCAGTTCTCTTTAGAGGCAACCATGGTTCTGACTTCAATCACCATTAATGGGTTTTCCTGTTATTAAGTTTGATATTAATGGAATTACACACTATATACTCTTTTGTATCTTGCATTTTCCATTTCACAATGTCCATGTTGTTTTGTGTAGCAATAGTGAATTCTTTATTTTTATGACTGAGTTCTACTGTAAGAAAACACTACAATTTCTTTGTTCTTTTAATGCACAACTTACTTGTTTCCAGTTTCTGACTATTCTGAATAAAGAATATGGAGAGATTATTTACTATTTCACCATTAACTATGCTACTAGTTGTGGGATTTTTGTAAATTAATTCTTTTATCATATTAAGAAACTTCCATTCTATTCCTAGTTTGATAAGAGTTTTTATCAAGAGTGAATAAAATTTTTGCCAAGTGCTTTTTCTTCATCTATAGAAACACAATTGTTATTTATTCAATGAACAAGGTGAATTAGAATACTTTTGAAATTTTAAAGCAACCTCGCATTTCTAGGATTTAACTCCACTTAGCCCTGATGTGCTATATTTTTTATATATTGCTAACATTTTGTTGAGAATTCTTACATCAATGTTCATGAAGGATGTTGGTTTGTAATTTTAGTTTCTTACAGTTTCCTTTGGTTTTGGAATCAGGGCTGTGATGGACTCATAAAATGAATTGGGGATGTTCTGTCACTTGCTAGTATCTGAAAGAGTTTAGTAGTATCAGTATTGTTTCTCTCTCTAATGTTTGGTAGAATTCACCAGGGAAATAATCTGGCCCTGGAGTTTTCTTTGTAGAAATGTTTTAAAATTACAGGCTTAATTTATTTAATAGATAAAGGGCGATTCAGATTTTCTATTGCCTCATTTGTCAGTTTTGGTAAGTGTGTTTTTCAAGAAATTTCTCCATTTCTTCTAAATTATCTAATTTATTCTTATAAAATTGTTTATAGTATTACCATATTATTCTTTAAATGCCTTTGGTGTATAGTAATATCTCCTCTTGAATTCCTATTAGTATTTATGCTTTCTCCTTTTTTGATCAGACTTGTAATGTGTTTATTATTTTATTAATGTTTTTAAAGATCTAACTTTTGATTTGGTTGAGTTTTCTATTTTTAATAATTTTATATCTTATTAATTTTTGACTCATTTCCTTTTTTTCCTATTTATATTGGGTTTAACTTGCTCTTCTATTCTAGTTTCTTACTGTGGAAGCTTAGATTATTGATTTTATTTATTTATTTATTTATTTATTTATTTATTTATTTATTTATTTATTTATTTATTTATTTATTTATTTATTTATTTATTTATTTATTTATTTATTTATTTATTTATTTATTTATTTATTTATTTATTTATTTATTTATTTATTTATTTATTTATTTATTTATTTATTTATTTATTTATTTATTTATTTATTTATTTATTTATTTATTTATTTATTTATTTATTTATTTATTTATTTATTTATTTATTTATTTATTTATTTATTTATTTATTTATTTATTTATTTATTTATTTATTTATTTATTTATTTATTTATTTATTTATTTATTTATTTATTTATTTATTTATTTATTTATTTATTTATTTATTTATTTATTTATTTATTTATTTATTTATTTATTTATTTATTTATTTATTTATTTATTGGGAGCGCCACCGCGCTCCCAAGCAGCGCACTGTAGCAGTGCGCCACCGGGCCGGCCCAGATTATTGATTTTAAACTATACATCTTTCCTAAGTATTTAAACTAATGACTCCCTTAAAGCATTGTTTTACCTACAGCCCACCATATATGATATATTCATCTTGCCATTATTATTCAGTTTAAAATACTTTAAAATTTCCCATGTAAGGTCTTTCTTGACTTTATTTACAAATGGGTTCCTTAATTTCTAAATATTTGAAGGTTAAAAAAAAGAATATATGTTCCTATTAATGATTTCTAATTTAATTCTTTTGTGATCAGACAACATACCCTGTATGGGTTCAATCATTTGAAATGTGTTAAGACTTTTATTATGGACCTGTGTATGGTCGTCTTTGGTGAATAATCCAGATGTACTTGAAAAGAATGTGCATTAAGCAGATCTGGTGGGGTGCTATATAAATACTAATTGGGTCAAGTTTAATAGAGCTCTTCAAATCTTCCATATACTTACTGTGTTCTGTTTACTTGTTTTATCAGTTTTTGAGAGTTATTGTCTATTTGTCTATTTTTCTCTGTAGTTCTCTCAGTTTTTGCTTTACATATTTTGAAGCTCCATTATTAGTTGCATATACATTTAAAGTTGTTAGATATTCCTGATAAATTAACCCCTTTCTCATAATGAAATGTCCCTCTTTATCTCTGGTGTTATTTCTTGTCTTGAAGACTGTCTTGTCTGATATTAATACGGTCACCAGCTTTCTTATACTTAGTATTTACATATTATCTTTTCCTAACCCTTACTTTCAAATTCTTTGTATCTTTATATTAAGTGTGTCTCTTATAAGTAGTCTATACTTGCATCTTGCTGTTATAATAGTCTGACAATTTCTGCCTTTTAGTTCTTTTTCTTTTAGTCTGATTATTTATATGACTTGATTTAAGTCTACCGTCTCACTGTTTGCTTTTAATTTGTCCTGCCCATTCTTTTGTTCTTTGTTTATCTTTTCCTGACTCCTTTCAGGTTGACAGAAGTTTTTATATTCAATTTTCTTTCCTCTATTGACTTCTCTTTTTGAAATAACACATTGTATTATTGTTTTAGAGTCTGCTGTAGAGAGTACAGCATGCATACTTAGCTTATTAAAAAACATACCAATTTATTTACAATGGAAGAATAGTACATTATAATTTCATTTGTGCTCCTTTGCATTTACAAGTTTTTATATATTTTACTTTTACATAATCACTCAATACAGTTATTTTTTATTTAAATATTTATTTGATTATAAAGAATTTGAGACAATACTCTTTTATATATTTCAATATGTTTACAGTTTCCACCATCCCTTTTTATAGGTCTGTATTTCCATTTGATATCATTTCCTTTCAGTCCTGAAAATTTCCTTTAGAATTTCTTGCGGTATTTTTTAAAATCTAAATAACCCATTATTTCAAGTTCAGTTTAAAATGTATTTTCTCTGAGTTAGAATTCTAGACTTCCGCCCACTCCCCACACTTCCAGAATGTCATTCCATTTTCTCTTGGCTTTCATTGTTTTTGTAATGAGTCAGCTGTCATTCCTATTGTTACTTTCTGACTGCTTTCAAGGTTTTTCTCTTTACTTTGATGTTTAGTAGTTTGACTGTAATATGCCTTTGCTTTTATTTTAATTATACTTTTTGAAATTTACTGGGATTCCTGAATCTCAGGACGATAGTTTTCTTCAAATTTCAAACATTATGTCTCCACATATTTTTTTCTGCGTTATTCTATCTTTTCCTTCTAAGACTTCCATTTCACTTAAGTCAGACTGTTTACTATTGTCTTACAGATCTGTGAACCCCTGATTGTTACTGTTTCATTTTCTTCCTTATATTTCAGTTAGGGTAATTTCTACTGATCTGTCTTCAAGTTTACTGATTTTTATTTTCTTTTCAGTGTCCAATCTGCTATTAAGACTATCAGATAATTTTTTCCAACAATTTTGGCCATTATATTTTTCTGTTCTGAGATTTTCATTTGGTTCATTTTTAGTTTTCTTATCACTCTTTGCATTCTCCAAAGAATGCATTCTCTCACCCATCATATTCATCTTTTCTTGTACATTGTTTTACCTATTTGTAATAATTATTTTAAAAACTTTTCCTGCCAATTCCAACATCTGGGTCATCCATGAGCATGCTCCTACTGTTTTTTCTCTTGATTACGCATCATATTTTCTTATTTCTTTGCTCGTCTATTGTATACTGAACATGGTGGATTATACACTGTAGAGACTGTGGATTCTTCCCTTTTAAACATGTCAGGTTTTATCTAGCATGCAGTTAAATTACTTGTGTCATATCCATATCCCATGAATGCTTGTTTTAAGTTTTGTTTGGGTAAACATGTTACATTTTTGCCTGTAGAATGTGGCCCTTAGTCCTACAACATGATTCCAACTTGTAAGGTGTGGCCCTTCTTGGGTTCCAGTGAAAAGCTCAAGCACCTGTAATTTGACAAGACTTGAACTTCATTTTTGTTCCTAGCACTGAACAAATGTTTAAATCTATATTCAATTCTTTAACTTTCCATTTTCTTTCCTTTATGTTGCTTAGAGACTTTCTTGCCTTGCACATGTACAATTCAAAAATCATGTAATAATTTGGGGGGAACAAGTTCACAGATCTTAGGGGTTACCCTTAATTGTGTCTCTCCTTTAATGCTGCCTTCTAACTTTGTAGTCTAGCTAGACCACCACTTCCTGCTTGGGCTCTTTCCCTTGTACTAGTTACCTGGCCAGTACCTTTGGGGAAAAGGTTGGTTAAATAGGAATTCACCTAATGTGTTTCTCTCCTCTCAAGAGATTATGTGGTCTCCACTGTTTCTCTACTCCCAATAATGAGAGAAGCAGTACATGCCTCATGACAGAGAGAAGACCCTCAATTCATTTCAAAAAGTTTCTCATTGTTGGGCATTCTTTACAAGTAAAGGAGACTGACCTGGCTCTGACCAGAACCACTGGTTCTTTTCATTTTGTGAACACTACTGAGTCATGAGGAAACAGTGTTGAGGAGATCAGGGAATGTAGTGTCCTGTTGTGTCTCCAAAGGTCCTACCAATGATTCATCTCTGAGTGTATAAGAGCCACAGTAATCTGTCCATGCTTGGTGGGGGTCCACTGTGGAATCACGGATTGCATTTATGGTTCATGAAGTTGGCAGTATTTGGGAGAAACTAGCTACTCCTGGAGACAGAGAAGAGATTCATCCTCAGTAAATCCCCACAGTCTGTTTAGATGCATCCAACTTCCTAGAAGCCATCAAAATGAGTGGTCTCCACAGAAAGGATCGTTCCATCCTGAAAGGTCTCTCACTACTGATTTGGAGTGTGAAGATTGTGAGGTACTTAGCATAAGCCAGTATGCCACTGTGCACATTTTACCTATGTATTAACTCATGTAATTCCTCAATCTTGTGAGGTTGGTTGTACCGATTTATGGTAAATGTCAGAAACCCTGATTTCTGAGTGGTTGACATGATAAAGTTAGTTACTCACTCATGTTACAATCTAATGCAGATATTCCTGACTGGGTTTCTCTCTTCCAGTGGTGATTCAGGGACCCAGGCATGTCCATTTTAGCTCCATAATTTCCAGTATTTGGCTTCCAAGTTTCCATAAGGGTTATCTACATTCCATCCAACCAGAGGGGTAAAGAGTATGGAGAGTCACATGTGGGGGAGGAGAGGGTGATGGGCTGGGTGGACATGGTACCCATCACTCTATCCACATTCCATTGGCCAGAAATCAGTCATGTGGCACATCTAACTGCAAGAGAATTTTGGAAACCTGGGGTAGCTGTCTGACCTGGAATAAAATAATGATGATGGTGATGATGATGATGGTGATAATGGTGATGATGATAATGTTCTGGTGAACACATAACAATCATTGTTACAGAGGTACTATAGTATGTCCATTTTACAGATAAAGTAATTGAAAGACAAGAGGGTTAAGAAGTTGTCCAAGGTTACACACCAGTGACTGGCAGAGCTGGGATTTAAACCCAGGTCATCAGTCTCCAGCATCCACATTCTCATCCTCATACATCCTGCCTCAGATTTATTTTAATTTCTGGGAAGATGCAGCTGGCCATCTGGGTTATAAAGCAAAAAGGCTAGTGTAGAACAGCAGCCACATCTGTGCTGAGTGAATAAGGGAACGGAGGAATCCATAAACGGGAAGGACTTCTGGTCTCTGAGTCAGCCCCAAGACATGCCTTCCTTAGGCAAAATGTCATGTTCAGGTAGAACTTAACTTCTGAGCCTGGTTGTGAAGAAGTTCTGAAGACCTTTATCACAGTATATGATGAAGAGCAGAGGTGTATTTGTCTTTGCTGATGGGATTCAGGCAGCCAGTGGTGTGAATCCTGCTTCCAGTCTTTAATAGCAGAGTGACCTCCCTAAACTTCCATTTCTGGAAGTTTATAAAATGAAAATGTACTGAAATCACAGGGCTGTTGTGAGGATTGCATGATATAAAGCATTTAAAGTGAGTAGGAGAATGTGTGGCACATAGAAAATCATCAATTAATAGCCACTGCTTTCCAATCTAGAAATTCATAGGCATGGGGGAACATGAGCAAGATCTCGAAGCACGTGGACTCATAGCTCTCCTCTGCAAAGTTGCAAACACATTCCTTCAAAAATAAAGTGATCATTACTTCCAAACAGGAAGATTTGGAGAGTTTTTCCCCAGATCTGGAGAAAAGGGAGCTGCGCATGGGTGTTGGAGTGAGGGCTGGCCACCACACTCTCACTAGGAACCCCTGCTTGCTTGTTGCCTGGATTAACTGCTCAAGACCCCTCCCCCTGCAAGACCCAGTGAGCAGACTGGCTTAAGGACAGAAAAGCTATGTCAGCTCCTGCCACGGAAAAGTCTGCATGCAGAGCAGGAGTCTCAGGTCAAATGCCTTCATCTGAATCCAGTCTCTCTCTATCTTTCCATTTTTCTCAATTTCATGGGGTGCTACAATGGGTGATAATGTCGAGGCTTGAGTTCTCTCAAGTCCAGTGAAGCGAGAGAGAAGAAGGGGTGAGGCGAGGAGGGAGTGCTCATCTGCCAAATGCCAGTATCTCACTGGCTCCTCTCTGAGCCAATTGTGTCACTAACAGGCCAGAGTCACCTGGGGCAGAGTAGCTCTGTCCAGTCACATACCCAGAACAGGTAAGGAAGTGGTTCTACAAAGAGGATTCAGGATCACATTTCCCAGAAAAGGGTGAATAAATACTGAGTTTTTTTCAAAAAGTGCATTTGCCCCTCTAGGTCACTGACCGTGAGCTTTCCCACTTCTGCTTCTGATTTGTTCTTTTTCCCTGGAGACTTTAACAAATGATCTCATTTCCAGGTGAGATAGGCAGAGCATAGTCACAGCCCACCTGCCTGGTCCATGCCCTGAAAGCATCTGTTCCCTTTTGTCTCTTCCTAGGTCCTCCAGCACCCCCACAAGATGTCACTGTCCAAGCTGGAGTCACCCCAGCCACCGTCCAGGTCTCCTGGAAACCTCCCATGCTGACTCCCACTGGGTTGTCCAATGGCGCAAACGTTACCGGCTATGGCGTGTATGCAAAAGGGCAGAGGGTGAGTTTTTATTGGGGGGGGAGTGTTAGGCTCTTAACTCAGCAGCGACTGATGCCACGTTTTGTCAGTGGACAAAGGACAACCTGCTCTTCTAGGGGTGACCACTGGAGCATCCTCAAAGACTCCACCAGCATCACCAACATTTATTAAACATTACTTGCACCCCAGCTTCTTCTGCTGGAACAAACCTGAGAACTGAGGATGCTCCATCTTTTCCAGTGCCTTCTTTGTTTCTGGCATTCTTTCCACCTCCCTACCCTCATTGGTTACCTGCCTTGCTCTGGGTGTTTCCTGTTTTCCTTCCAGTATTAAAAATTCACCTCTCTCAAGTTCCTCAATATCCGGGATTCTTCAATCAGTGGCTAGCTTACTAATTTCAACAAACTGATTTTTGGCAAGATGATATTGATGGCCAAAATGAGTCCCTCCTTGCACATATTGCATGGTTGGTGTATCAATAGGTGGCTAGGCCTTGATTCCTTGATGCCCAGTGCAGGGAACCCACAGCCTCAGCCTTCTCCCTGTCCTGGCAGATGGAGTAGAACCCTCTGCTCCCCCCACCACCCTGCCCTGTCCTCCCCTCAGAAGCAGGTGTTTTGGAAACAGTCACAATGTGTGCGTGAGGCCTGAGCTACCTCCGGCTGCTCTGCCAGAGCTGCTTCCTGTGGGTGCCTGCACTCCCCCCCTCTGCTCCCCCTGCTCCATGTGAGAAGCTCCTCAGGGCAGCCCTGCCACTGCAGAAGAGGCCTGAGCGCTGCCTTCTCCATAGCAGTAGGAAGTCCTTTTTGGCTTCTGCCCATGCCCCTTCCCTCCCTCCAGTTTCAGCAGCAATAACCTCATATTTAGATCTCACTATGCACTATGGCCCCTA
Source organism: Galeopterus variegatus (assembly GCF_000696425.1). NCBI lineage: Eukaryota > Metazoa > Chordata > Mammalia > Dermoptera > Cynocephalidae > Galeopterus > Galeopterus variegatus. The sequence continues at coordinate 78,823 of NW_007733020.1, read as the reverse complement.
CATCTATTTCTCAATTGGTTCTGAAGATGGAAGATAAAGGGGTCTGCTTAGTAGTCCTTATCAAAACTCCAGCAGCTGGTTAGGTCCAGGGGTCTCTAAACCTCACCTTTCTTCCCCTCTGAGACTTTCCTAGACTTTCCAGCTGTGCAGGGGGGCTTGAGCTGAATGTGATCCTTTGCGACAAGAGTCTGGTTGGAGGACTGGCCAGTTCCCCATTCAGGGTGGTGCCGAGAGAGGCGTTGCCCGAGCTGCAGGGGCAGCCCATAATCTGGCTTTCTCTGTGTGCAGGTGGCTGAAGTCATCTTTCCCACCGCGGACAGCACAGCCGTGGAACTCGTGCGACTGCGAAGCCTGGAGGCCGAGGCTGTGACTGTGCGGACCTTCTCTGCACAGGGCGAGTCCATAGACTCTTCTGTTGCTGCCATTCCCCCCAACCTCCTGGTGCCTCCAACCCCCCATCCCAGAACTGCTCCCACACCGAAGCCATTAGCAAGTGCCGGAGCCCCTGATACCAAAGATGAACACGTGGGTCCCCATGTCAAGATGGATGAGGCATGGGAGCAGAGCCGGGCGCCCACCCCCGCGCATGGCCACCTGCTGGAGCCACCAGGCTCGCAGGGGCGGCGGTCACCATCACCCAGCCGGATCCTCCCGCAGCCACAGGGCACCCCGGTCTCCACTACTGTCGCCAAGGCCATGGCCCGGGAGGCCGCGCAGAGAGTGGCTGAGAGCAGCAGGGTAAGGATGGGCTCTTCCCCTGGGTTGGTCCCTTGGCCCCTGGGGTGAATTCTGCCCTCCTGCCTGGTGCGGACAGAGACGCTCCTCCAACACCAAGTCTGTGGCGACAAGTGCTTCAAATGCATTCGCCCAGAGCCCCGAGCTGGGCTGGGAAGGAAGGACTCTGTTTATCATTCAGCCTCTCCTTGGGCTGTGTTTTGTGCCTGATCCTGATTGAATTAAAATGTGTTTTTATTCTGTGAATATGTAGCCAGATAACCCAGGTCATGCCAGGCACCTTCCTGGCTTAGAAAGTGGCTGTGAAAAGGCAAGGAGCAGGCTTTGGTCTGTGCCAGTGTCTGAGAGTTTTCTACTCGAGGTGGGCCTGAGATTCTCTTCCTGACACACACACACATATGTACGTACATATAGACATACATGCATAGATAATCTGTATACCTACATACATTTATATGGACAACTACATATAGAAATGCATACAGATATATAAATGTGTGTACATATATTGCATGCCTAGTTCTAGACATTTTCTGGGTCATGGGGTATTGGAATGTGGTAGGGCCATATTCCACATGATATGTGCAACAAGACATGAAATTTTAAGAAATTGCCCATAAAGTGACAACTCCCCTCCAGGGCTAGGGGAAGAGGATCCGAAACTGAGCTAGACCATGCACCCCTCCCTGCCTGGGACAATCTCCATCTCTCTTCTGGTGCCCCGGTCTGCCAGCATGCCACATTTGCAGTGAGCCATGTCAGGGCCCTCTGGTTGCTAGGTCAGCCTGTGAGGTCTCACCAGGACAGTGAGCCTGGAGATGCCTATGCAGTGCTGGGGGTCAGGTCAAGGAAACTGAAGAGGGACTGGAGCTGAGCAATAAAGGTGTTGGCATCTGTGAGGCAAGAATGGAAATCTAGGCTTTTCTATGACATCTCCTAATTTGTTCAACTTTAGCCACTAGTACTTAAAAGAAATTAAACAAGGATTTGTGACCTTTATCTGGAGGAAATCCTTCAAAATATGCAAACTCATCAGGGCTCTGATTGGCTCATGAGACAGGAGCCCAGGCCCCAAATTTGGGCACTTGGTGCCTTTGGCAAAGTTTCATAGGTAGGGAGGGGTGGCAGGTGAGGGCTTCTCTTCTGCTTGTTTGGATGCAGCCACCACTGACTCCCCCTCTCCAGGCCCCAAAGAAACCCTGCCTTAGTCCATTTTCAGCTGCTTTAACAGAATACCATGGACTGGGTAACTCATAAAGAGAAGAAATTTATTGCTCACAGTTCTGGAGGCTGGGAAGTCTAATATCAAAGTACTGGCATCTGGTGAGGTTCCTGTTGTGTCTATCCACAGTGGACAGCAAAGGGCACCAGAGCAGTGGGTGAGAGAGAAGGAAGGGGGTCGAACTCATCCTTGTATCAGGAGCCCTACTCCTGTAATAACTTACCCGTGTCTGTAATAACTAACCCACTCCCCTAATAACTAACCTACTTTCATAATAACTAACCCACGCCCATAATAACTGTGTTAATCCATTTGTGAGGGCAGAGCCCTCATGACCTAATCACCTCTCAGAGGTCCCGCCTCCTGATGCTGTTGCATTGGGGGTTAAATTTCCAACACATGAGCTTTGGGGGACACATTCGGAACAGAGCAGGTGCTGAGAGCAGGAAAGCCTAGAGCTGCTGGCTCTGGCTCTTCCTTGCAGAGGGCCTGGAGGAAAAAAAAAAAAAAAAAAAAACACTTCTCTGTCTTCCATTTCAAGAAAATGTTAATGGATAAAATTAAAGCTGGGCAGTGGAGACATCCAACAGAGGGAGATGATTTTCATTTGTGTCTATAAGTTACCCTAAGCAAAGGTAAAAACTAATTCTGGTAAGCATGGGGAGGGGAGAGAGCTGGGCCTGATGTCCTAATGGAAAAACCCCAGAGCAGAAGCTGGGGCATGTGGCCTAGAGTCCTTTGTATTTGCTCTGAGAGAGCAACGTGGGGCCCAGAATGACTTCAGGTGGCTCAGGGTGTCTTTTCCAACCCTTCCTGACAGCTCCAGCTCATCTGTTTGTTTCCTTTTTCTTTCCAAGTTAGAGAAAAGGAGCATCTTCCTAGAAAGGAGCAGCTTGGGGCAGTATGCCAACTCGGATGAGGAGGACGGCTATGACTCTCCAGATGTCAAGAGGAGAGGTGCTTCAGTGGATGACTTTCTGAAAGGGTCTGAACTTGGCAAGCAGGTGAGCACCGGATGGCCCCATGCCATCAGCTCCTGGTTAGCAGTGGCTTTGGCCAGGCCACTTGGAAATCAAGAGACACAGTGATTTTCCTTCCCACCACTTTTGGGCCCATGAGAAAGAGGAAGAGATGCCAAGCCTGGGTTTCAACAATCATATAGATTTTTAAAGTTTAGATTTAGCAGTGTTTGTGCATATAACCTCATATGGGGACAATTTCAAAAGTATAAATGGGAGGCTTCCACCCTCCCCTACTGCTCTGTGCTGGTATCTGGTTATGAGGGCAGTTTTGTGGGTCAGGTTAGGGTTAGGCTGGTCTCAATTTAGGCAAAATTTACCATTTGCTTATTCACTTCTGTTAATTGAGCAAATGTTTGTTCTACATCTGCTGTGTGTTATGCACCATGGGAGAGTCAAAAACAAAACTGTCAGTATCCTCCCCTCAGAGCAGCAAAACACCAGAGCCAGGCTCATAAGAAACAATTTATTCAATTTGGGATTGATCTCCAATTTCTGATCATGCATATTCTAATAGAAACGACCTTGAACAGTGTAAAGAACTAATATTGAACAACAAGAGGAATCAGGAATAGCAAAGGGTCTAGAAAGGCCTTAAACCTTGGGATGTCAGAGCTTGAAGATGCCTCAGATATTGAACAGCCAACACCCTTCCACAGCAAGGCAGTGTGATGACCAGATAAGACGGGGGTGTTGGGATCTCACAGACCTGGATTCAAATTCTGGCTCTGCTGCTGCTAGTCGTAGCACCACAAGTAAACACCTGACTCCTCCAATCATGGGGTTCTTCATCTGTAAGATTAAAATTGTCAAGTTTGCTGAGTGTGTGAAAGACACTCAGTTGTGTCAGGGCTCTGGGTTCTGTCTCTTCTGTTCTCTTGGCCTTTTTCTCATGGTTACAAAGTGGCTACCATAGTTCCAACAATCATATCATCATATGACAGCATCCCAAGAAAGAAGAAAGAGATGAGTGGAAATCAGAATTCCCACTACATCTCACTGAGCAGACTGGGTCACAAGCTCACTACTCAGATAGGAATAGAATTCCTGTGAATGGTTTATCGATGGTTTATTCTCTTGGCATTGGGCACCTGGATGCTCAGACAAAATTGGTGTTCTGGAAACATAAGGAAAAAAAGTTACAATTTCTGTTGACTTTTGTATTGGTCAGCTTGGGATGCCATAACAAAATGCCAGAGATCAGGTGGCTTAAGCAACAGAAATTTACTTCTCATATTTCTGGAGGCTGGAAGTCCAAGATCAAGGTTCATTTCTCCTGAAGCTTCTTTCCTTGAATTGTAGACGGCTGCTTTCTCCCTGGGTCCTCACATGGCCTTTTCTCTGTGTACATCCCTGGTATCTTTTCCTCTTCTTATAAGGTCAACAGGCACATTGGATGAGGGCCCACCCTATGACCTCATTTAATCTTTATCATTTCTTTATAGATCCTATCTCCAAATACGAATGTACTGCAAAAAGTTCCTGGAAAAACAGAATTAAAAAATAATACAAATCTTTTCATGAACTTTTTGAATTACCCTTGTAAAGTCACACTGGCAGTTAGGTTATCAAAATACAAATTTGTGGGGAGGAAAAATTCAGTTCGTACAAATGTTGATCCAGTAATATCTGCCACTTCCTGACCACTCCACTTCCCACAGCCCCCTTCACCCACTTCCTCAGCCCCTCCTGTTCTTTCATACACTCAGCAAACCTGACATTCCAGTGAGCAGAAGCTTCAACCTCTAGTTGACTGCTGTACCTCTAGCATGTCATACACAGTAAGACTCAATAAATATTTGTTGAATTAATGAATGTTAAGAAGGGAGAGGTAGGGTACCCGACACATTTGCCCTGAAAAAATTACCTCCATTCTCCTAATATTGCAAATGTACTTCATTAGTAGATCCACAATGAGAAATGCTCAGCATACCAATAAATAACATATTTTTATATCTACAGGCATGTTTCTCTTAACAATGGGGATACATTCCAAAAATGCACCCTAGATGAAAACACCTAGATTTCATCATTGTACATCATACAGTGCACTTACATAAACCTAAATGGCATAGCCTACCGAACACCTAGACTATATAGCACAGCCTATTGCTCCAGACTACACACCTGTACAGCATGTTACTGTAATGAATACTGTAGGCAACTGTAATACAGTGGTAAATACTTGTGTATCTAAACATAGAAAAGATACAGTAAAAGTATGGTGTTATAATCTTCTGGTGCCACCATCGAATATGCAGTCCGACATTGACTGAAACATTGTTATACAGTGCATAACTGTATTTTTTATTTTAAAATGTCATTGACAAATAAAGATTGTATATATTCAAGATACACAATGTAATGATGTGATACACATACACATTGTATAACGATTGTCACAGTCACGTTGATTAGTACATCCACCACTACCCACACTGTACACTAGATCCCCAGGACTTGTTCATCTTATAACTTAAAGTTTGCACCCATATTAAATTTGAGAAAAGGAAATAGGCTTTTAAGTGGGAATTTAATTTGGAATTTTTATTTTGGTGAGGGGGCAGATGGTTTGCTGAGCTACAAGATTGAAGTTTTTTATAGTGATGTTTAAAAATCCTCTCTCATTGGAGGGGGCTTTACCTCAGCTTCTTTGTAAGTGGAATTCATAGCCATAAACCTCCTATTGGATGCTGGGGGTCAATACGTCTCCCCGGGTGCCTCCCCATTCCCAGGAAAGTTTGCCTAACTGCTGCATCCTCAACTGAGGACTGAAGGGCAATGCTGTGTGTCCCCCAAAGAAAAGCCACTGGGCAGAGATGGGTGGCAGCACTTGGGCTTGGAGTCCTCAGACCTGGACCTTGGTCCCAGACCCATCCCTTATAAGCTGGTCACCTCGAGCAAGCCACTCTACATCCTATAACGGTGATGATCACCCTTTACTTACAGGACTCTTCTAAGGATAGAGAGAATGACCTAAAGTATTTGGCAAACAATAGATGGTTCCTTCCATTCTATGAGTTAATCCCTAAGTAATCTCTGGATTTGAATGACATGAGACTGTGTTCTCATGTAGGGGAGTACCCTGAATGCCTTGGGAAGACCTCATTAAAACCAATCTGATATTTGTTTATTCATTTCAAATCAATCCACTTTTATGTCTTCCACTTGGCAGCTGATTGAAAGAATTAGGGCTAGAGCAGTTCAGATGCTGATGCTGCAGATTGCTCCGCTGAGACTGCTCCCATCTGCCCTCTCGTGGGCACAGTGCGGGTGGAACATTCTGCCTGTGTTGCTCATGCAATCTCCTCCTCAGCAGGCCATGAACTTGCTGTGCTTACATGTATCTATGTAGGTTAGTAATAGAATCCAGGGTATTTTTAATAAATATGTTGAAGATTGCTATTAAATGCATTTGTCTTGCCGCCCATCAGCAAAATAAATTGTTTTTAATTAACACCATCTAGCAATACAAAATATCTTTATGGATGTATTGCTCTCATAAATCTGAGCTCATCACACTGTGTAGTTTGAGTTGTTGAAAATTTGCTTACTTTGCTTTAAATACTGGAGTTATTGAATGATGAAGTGCTTTGTTGTAAGTGAAAACACAGCTGTGGAACTGCAATGGCACCATCATTGTGAGGGGCCACCAGGGTTGTTGGGTCTCAGAGTTGGCAAGTTAATTTTAAAGGACACTTTTTTTTGTTAAACCTTTTCTGCTGTCCCCAGCCTCTTCCCTGTCCCCCTCCCCATTTGGACAACCTTTATATGGTGTCTGGGACCCTGTGGGCGCAGAGTGAACCTGCTTCTTGTGCAAGGGCTTTGTCTCCTGTCACACCAGGCCATCTGCCAATGTCTTTTGTGTGTGTGTGTGTGTGTGTGTCTACTTCAGGATTTTTTTTTTTTTTTTTTTTTTTTGGCAGCTGGCTGGTATGGGGATCTGAACCCTTGATCTTGGTGTTATAACACCACACACTAACCAACTGAGCTCACGAGCCAGCCCCATGTGTGTGTATTTCAGATGACAGTATTTTTCAAAAACATTAAAGAATGCTTTTATATGGTGCATTTACACCTCACTTTACCACCAGCCCCACCACTCTCTCTTTCAAGACATCAGGTCCAGTGCACACATGCAATATGGCCCTGATCCCTACTGTCCTCTGAGTGTAAACCTCTGGCTTGAGCCTTTGTCTAGCCAGTACATTGGAGAGGCTGATGGTCCCCAGAAATAGAGGACTTTGCCCATGTGTCTTATAAGCCCTGGTGGGTTTCCTGTCTTGTCCAGAGCCCAAGCATTTCTATGCCTGTTGGAACTGGGAGACCTGTGCTGGTCCTATCTCTGCTGTTCTCATGGCTTGGATGAGTATGTTCTTTGTCTAGGCACATTTTTCTTACCTCTCCCATGAGGGGCATGCACCCACCAACATGCAGCTCTAGGTGCATAAGCAAGGACAGCAAGGGGAGCCTCCAGGATACTGGGAGAGCCTCCTGGTGTTGAGAGGCTATTCCTTCACTCTCTCCTGTGCTTGGCCCTCAGCCCCACTGTTGCCATGGAGATGACTACCACACGGAGAGCAGCCGGGGGTCTGACCTCTCAGACATCATGGAGGAGGACGAGGAGGAACTCTACTCTGAGATGCAGCTGGAAGATGGGGGCAGGAGGCGGCCCAGCGGCACCTCCCACAATGCCCTCAAGGTCAGTGGCTGGGGGGAAGGGATACCTGGAGTAGCTCCATCCTTGTCCCTTGGCTGAGGCTGCTGAGGCTGGCTCCAGAAGGGCCTCGCCCTGCAACCAGCCCCTGGATTTGGATTCTCTTCTTTCTCACTATTGAATTTGCATTTGGGAACTACCTATACCTCCTGTCCTACTCTTTGCCAAAAGGTCTGAATGAAGGAGTTTGGGGGAGTCCATGTGACACCCCAGGAGGGACCCAGCACTGTGGAATTGAACTGGAAGATTCAACCCCCACCTTCACATGCTCATCTGGGAGAGAATCAGCAGCTAAGGGCATGGCTAGGACTAGAGAAGGGATAGTGTGGAGCCAGCTGGAACTGTACCAGGTTCCTTCAGAGGAAGGATTGAAGGGGCCCTGCTTAGCAGGGGGGCAGGAGGAGCAGAAGAGAAGTGAGCCAAGTGTGGTGAGGTTAGAAGGGGGCTGGGCATGCAGGGATGGTTGTCCTGGGAGTCTGATCACACAGCCCAGCATGGGCAGTCTGGAGGCTCCCACAGGTCTGCTCAGACCACCTTCCATGTGTGACCCAACATCCCCTGCTTCCTCCTGTGGCAGAAGCCATCAGTGAGGGGTTCAGCAGGAGGTTATGTCATGAAAATTAAGCTTGAGGCCACTCTAGAACCAAGTAAGGGGCAGCCCCTCAGTCCTGGCCTTGGGGGGATGTTTGCTGCTGCTGCTGCTGCTGACCAGCAATGTGTTCTAGCTCATGAGTTTATTTGCTCACCGAGCAGGCGAGCTTCCACCTCTGTGCACCAGGCCCTGTGCTAGTTGGGGTGTGGGGGTGGGGGTGGCCCCCACCTTCCAGCAGTCCCCAATCTAGTGGGGGAGACAGGTGAAAGGCCAACAACTTGTAGATTCTTGGTGGGTTTTCAAAACTAAAAAGGCCTTGGAGAGGAAAATTTCGTAGTGGGATGAGGCACTCCAGCACTGCATTCCTCCAAGAACACAGAGCATTTTGAATGGTGGACTGGAGGCAACATCCAAATCTGGCTGCCAACTTGCATAGACAAGACTGACTTATGTTCTCCCAGCAAAGGCCGCTGGCAGGGCCTCAGGTGTCCTGTCTCCAAAGAACATGCCAGATCCCTATGCAAATCCTGCATGTTTGCAGCTCCTGCTATTCCCAGTGTCCCCCACCCCTACTCCCACCTCCCAGGTGACATGGAGCAGGCTTCACACTGGCCTTTCCTGAGTGGTTCAGTGTGGCCCCCATGCAACTTCCCATTCTGTGCCCAGAACCAAAATCTACCTGAACATGCTCACACACTGGGCCAGGTTAGGAACGTACCTCTTCTTCTGACTTTCCATGATGCTTTTCCTTCTGATAGAGGAAGCTCCTGGGATGGTGTTTCCTGAGCATTGTTCAGCAAAGAAATGAAAAGTTGCCTTCCCTCCTTGGGGAATTCATTAAAACACCATATGGATGAGCCCCAGAAGCCCCACCCCCACCCCTCCACCCTCTTAGAAACAGCCCCGCAGGTGGCAGGTGGGTGGCAGGCTCACTTCTCTTGCCCACACAGTGTTGTCTTTGAAAACCAGGAGATTTTACAGGCTGGCCTGGATTTCTGGATTCTCTCTAGAAATTATAAGATGTAGTTTGGAGATCCAGCCACACCGGGCTCACGTCCTTACATGGTAGGGATTAGCTGCTGCTGAGCCGGTTCCTCATGGTAACGGGCTCATGTTGGATCCCCGGGACCAGTTCACTCCTCCCATTACCTGCCTGCCCTGGAAGACACCCAGTGTCACCCTGTACTCTGAGGATGGTTCTGTTTCAGCTGTCCTTCCTTACCCGATATTGGCCGACATTCTCAGAATATGGTGTTAGCAAAGGGGACAGACACAGCAGCTGCAGGGCGTAAGCCCACTCGCCTCTGCACCTGGCCTGTGGCGAGTTCCTTGCACACGGCAGACCCTACATTTAGTCCATCCAATGTGGCTGGAGCTCCAGGAGCCCATGGTCCAAGGGGGCAGGCAGGTCGGCCAGTCATGACATGCCACGTGGTTTGTCTCCAGCATGTCTCCTGGAGCCCACAACAGGGAAGAAGGGCAGCTTTGCCTGGACAGTTGGTGAGTCCCTCAAAAGAGAGACCAGCTGGGAGTGTCGCTGAGCACCAAGACACTTTTTACAGATAGAGAATGAGGTTGAGGGCTGTTTCTGGCAGAGAGAATGATACATTGGCAGACAGGTATTATTCCATCTGGGCATGATAAATTCTGTGACTATTAAGGAACCCCTGGGTGTGGCCAGCTCTGCACCAGGCACTGGTGATCTCAAAGTGCAGAGGATGCAGAGGATGGGCAGACAGACCTCAGTCCCTTGCTGATGTTCATATTGGGCACTGTTCTTGGGACCGGGGACACAGTGCTATGTGACAAGGCACCAGCCTCACACAGCTTATGTTTTAGCCAGGGAGAAAGGTGATATTGCAGCAAAAGAGAAAGAAGGACTTCAGGTGGTGCTAGTGCTGGAAGGAAATAAGAGTGGGATAGCCAGGCACGGGGTGGGGTACCTGTCTGGTGAGCTGCCTCTAGTGATGCTTGGCATCTAATGGTAGCTGCCTTTGGGTCACTGAGGATGCAGCCAGTGAGTGTAGATCTCCCCCAACCCTGGGCATGGCCACCTCACAGAGCAATAGCCCCATGGTTGCTGTGAAGCCTCCCTACCCCATTTTCCCCTGCCTGGCACCCCCAAACAGCCCTGTGTCTAGGCTGCTGCTTCCCTCCTTGGTTTAGCTGCATGTGTCTGGCTCCGGCCATAGTCCTGCTGGTTGTGTGCCCTGTCCTCTGCCTTCGAGCCATCCATGTAACCCATTCTGTTTCCATTCCAGAGCCCCAGCCAGAGCATGCCACTGGCCCTTCCACAAGCAGAAGCATGTTTCTGTGCCCTCATTGCCTCCAAGACTAATTCTGTCTGTATTTTCTTTCCTTCCCTTTGCCCCCACTTCATGTTTGATCACACACTGTTTTTTCGGCACCTGTTTTTAAACATACCATCCCCTTAAGGAATGCTATAAGAATAGGACCTCTGAAGGCGCTTTCTTGGAACAGCCTGAGTTTCCCCAACAGACTCACCACAGTAAGAAACTTTTCAGTATCCCCGAAGTAGCAGAAGAGGACACAGAACATGTGGAACTGCTATACAGACAGGGCTTGGGGTCCTCCTCCAGAGCCAGGGTGTGGCTGGCTGGACAGCCCAGACCCCGGCCCTGCCAGAGGAATGATGAGGCCCCACAGGGCTCCTGGTTCCCTGCAAGACACAGGGGATTGGAGGCCACCCCCCACACAGAGGATTACCTTCTTGAAGACAGAGGCTGCCGGTTCAGTCGATTTGCCACCAGAAGCCCGGACAGTGGCCTGGACTGTGGCAGTGAGGAAGAAGAACTACGGTTCAGTTTCAGGAACACCACGGCTAAGTGCAGCCCAGGCCCAGCACACTGTCCTTGCAGGAGGAGCCTTAGGCCTTTACTGGCCCGGCGGCGGACACTGACCCGGCAAAGCAGCATCGAAGAGGACTTTGGGGAGCAAGTGGACTCCAGTGACATCCTCAGGAGTAACAATGCTCAGCCCAGCTCACAGAGATCCATACCCGGGAAGTATGGCTGGGACGGGTCTACTGATCGTGAAGACTTTCGGGGTGTCTGGAAGAAAAGTGTAGCAATGCACGACTGCAGAGCATCCATCCAACATGCAAAACCACCTCCCAGAGGTGCAGAGGGTCCTTTGGTGTGTGAAGTACACTCCCTTTCTACATCCGCTTGCCAGACCAATCCATTTTCATTCCTCCCTCGGTTTTTCATTTTGTTTTTTGGTGTCCACCCCTGGGGAATCTCTCTGCTGGCTGTCTTTAGTTTCCTCGCATTTTTGATTTCTTAATCTCGTTGCTTCCCAAACTTCTGACCATGCCGGCAATCTCTTTACTTTGCTTTAGAGTAACGATTTCCCCCTACAGAATCAATAATGATTATTGTGGCTGCTTTAATTAAAGGACAACTGAATCTAAATTTTAATTAAGGGTTAGCTGAACTACAATTATCTAAAAGCTTGGAAACATATTTTTTTCCATATGATCCTTAGGGACTTATTTATTTATTTATTCATTTACTTACTTATTTATTTTAAAAGATGACCGGTGAGGGGATCTTATCCCTTGACTTGGTGTTGTCGGCACCACGCTCAGTGAGTGAGTGAACCGGCCATCCCTATATGGGATCTGAACCCGTGGCCTTGGTGTTATCAGCACCACACTCTCCCGAGTGAGCCATGGGCCGGCCCAGGGACTTATGACTACTAGGATTACTGAAGGGTTTTTTCTTCTTGTTTGGGGTTTTTTAAATTTTGGGGCCTTCACTCATAACTGAAAAAAATGGAGAACAATTATTGAAGAAATCCATTTTTGCATATTGTTTCCAAGATTTGTTGTCCCTCTTCCCCCGTTTTTTTCTGCATCCGCAGTTTCCAGAATGAATTTGCTATTATCAGCCTTTGTCTGTAGCCATAGATAGGTCCCCTGCCCATCCTATGGGTTTGCTAGTTGGTTTCTGAGTACAGGGATTCCCTCCAGGCTTCATTCATCTCTATATTGTGTCCTCTTTTCAGAACATTTGCTCCTGTCCCGCTGATCTTTTCATTGAAAACAGGTGAGCCACCCACAGGGCATCAGGCCCAGGTCTGAGCCCGTGCACTTTGTGATGGGTCCACAAGAGGGCGCTGATTGCACCCCAGGACACCCACCACATGTGGCCAGGCCTGTGCCCCACCCTGCAGCAAGCATGTCCACTCCTGGAACTCCCTTCCCATTGTTCACTCCTGTGTTCCCGAGAACGAGAACTTCCTCACTCACCTTACTAGTGAGCTGGAGATTTTGCTTTGATTCTCATTAACCAGTTCCAACCTTTTTAGTCTAAATTGGAGGTGAACCTACCCAGAAAGACCCATCCAAGTCCACCCTAGAACACTACCCGTGTCTTCAGATTAGGGCTTAGACATTGCCACAAGTTTCAAAGCTAGTAACTTACACAAAGTTCCGTCTTTGAGTTTTTGGAAACCTCATGTACAACCTCTACCCAAGTGGGACATTTGGAACTGCAGTGTTTCCCCACTTTTGTGACAGCTGTTGGGCAGGGGCATGGCATATGGAAACTAGGTGAGGGTTCAGTTGGCCAGAGGTGGCAAAGGTGTGATGAGTTGTATTTAAATCATTGTCACTTTGGCCCAAAATATTTGGCTTCAGCAGCAGTAGCAGCAAAAAAAAAAAAAAAAAAAAAAAAAAACAACTTCCAAGGGATTATGTCTGCCCCACTCCCACTGCATGTGAAAAAGAAACTCTGATGTAGAGCACGGGGTCCTGGGGTGAATGGCTTTTTTTCTCTTCCAGGTCATTCAGCTAACCTTTCAGTTAAAAGCTAAGTTTAGTTGCCTTTACAGCTTCTGCTTCCAACTTGAATTGATTTGGCTAACTTAATTCTTTTGTTCCCAAGGTTGGCAAAACTTATGACTTTGTTGTTTTGTCTTCAGATTTTAGGGAACCCAGTGTCTGCAGGACGGGCTGACAGGGTGGATCACATGGGTCGCAGGTTCCCCCATGACAGTACTGGTCCTCAGAGGTCCCGGCCGATGCTGGTCCCATCCATCGGTTAGTGGCCAGATTGATGCCTTTCTCTTTCTTCCAACCACAGAGCATGTGGCTGCTTGGTCCTGCATCTAATCATTTTTAAGAACATTTTAGGAATAGCATTTTCAGCTAAATACAGAAAACTCTCAGTTATTTAAGGCAAAAAGAAGGCAGGAACAGCCCAACAAGATACATAAAACCTATTTGTAAGTATTCTCAAAATATCATATTGGCTTTTTACGTCAATCTTCTGCCTACTGATTTCTTTTTTTCTTTTTATGGGAGAGCTTCACAGCAAGAGCACCAAAGGGCTGGTCACGTGTGTCTCTCTATGCCTCCCGCGTGATCTGAGATGCTTATGGCCAGAGTCTGAAGCAGAAGCAGGATGGTGGCGTGTTCCACACATATCTAAATGAGCCCAGGGTAACAGAGAGTTGTCTGTATACATAGAACACTTTGCAGCTGGAACTAGAAATCATGGAAAACACTGTGAGGCCTTAGTGTGTCCCCCAAAATGTTCCCCCCTCATCCATCTGGTCATCTTCCCTTTCATGAGTCATCACCTGTCATTCCATTTCCATTCTCTTAATTACTTTTTGGAATTCAGCCAGTCATGCTGAAAACTGTCATTTTAATCATTCTAATCAATACACTAAAAAGGGGGGAGGATGTGGCTGAAGGCCAGATGGTAATTCTCCTATTATTGGAATGAATCGTGGCAACAACAATTCCAAAAAGTAGTATGGACAAGATAATGGAACCTGGTAATCAGCACAAATTAACCAACCTTTGTGAAAACACACACACACACACACTCACACAAAACAAAGCAAGGAGAACTGTTATGTTAATTCAGTAGATGGAGAGAAGAACAGAATATCTTGATTTGGCTTTATGGAGCTCATTGAAAACAATTTACAGCTACTCTAGGCACCTGCGAAGCTGACTCTAATCATATTTAAATAGTTGAAGTTTAAAAGTCAGTCGGGAGCCCACCCCGTGGCTCACTTGGGAGAGTGCGGTGCTGGGAGCGCAGCGGTGCTCCCACCGTGGGTTTGGATCCTATATAGGGATGGCCGGTGCGCTCACTGGCTGAGCGTGGTGCGAACAACACCAAGCCAAGGGTTGCGATCCCCTTACTGGTCACACACACACACACACACACACACAAAGTCAATTGGTATTTCCCCTCAACTCAAAATGAAGAAAGACTTTATAAAGCAAAACAGAGCCTCTAAAATTATGTCCTTCCAGACTTTCTCTTCCTCACACAGTTCAAACAATAGGGAAAAAGTTTCCTTTTCCATCTTTACAGTTTTCAGAATGTTTTTATTTTTATCAGTAAAAAATTCATGGAATGTTAAAGATCTTTTAAAAACACAGTATTTTCAATTAACTGAAAACTAACAAAATATGCAGACTCAGAAAACATTTATTACAGATCAACTAGTAGGGTTATGTGTATGCTGAGTCTACGTGCCTCTTGATGTCCTCAGGCTAGTGTCCCATGTCTCAAATCTTCATTTAAGTTGTGTTAGTGTTCCTCTGTAACAATTTAAATAGATTCTACTGGCATTCAGATTACATGACCTGTTGGAAGCTTCCTGTCTGGAGATGGGGGCAAGGCCAGTCCTCCTGTTCAGTGCTGTCTGTTCTGCCTCTGCTGTTGAAGTTGGTTTCCAAATATTCAATTTGATTTTAACTTTAATGAGTGCAGATTACAGTCATTGCTCATTAAATGAACTGATGATGTTCAAGAAGTTAAAAAGTTAATGTGGTGGGCACTGAGAAAGGGTGTCTTTTGGAAGAGGTGTGATGGGTCTTCTATTCCGATCTGTTAGGATAGAGAACTGAGGACTGTACTGTGTCAAATCACCAATAGAGCAAGAGAGTGAAGGAAAAAACATCCATGCACCCCTAGTCTTGCCAGGGTGACTCTCATTGCAGTGTCTTAGACAACCCTTTGGTTGGATTTTTCTTCAGGTGGAAAATTCAAAAGGCTGCATATGTGTTTTAATTTTAATAAGACACTTGTTAAGTTGCTCAAAAAGAGGGTAATTCTATGTTAAAACCTTGACGAAGAAAAAAGCCTCTTAATGATGTAACTAGAAGAAATGTTCGAAAAATCCATGATTGATTTGCGTTAACTGTACTGACTTCTCACGGTGTAGAAATCCAAGAAACCACATAAAAAACATAATTAAAATCAAACATTTTATATACCCATACACATATGTACATACACATACCTTAAAACCTATTATATTTTCAGAAGAAAACAAAAGCGAATGTGTTTGTCACCTGCCAGGGAAGAGAATTAGGCAAATGACCCTAGGAAGTAAATGGTCAGTGACGTTTGAATAGACAGCATTTTCCTCTGGTTCTCATTTACTTAGTTCTATTTTTCTTGTGAAAATATTAACAATTAATATTTTAGAAATCTGCTGTATTTCAAAAGCATTAATTTTCTTCTTCAGAGGAAATTAAATCTGTAAACCATATGCTTTCTAAGCATGTTTTTAATAAGTAATAGATCCACAAATAAATAAAAATACTGTAGCTTTTAATATTCTCTGGGTTTCCAAAATTTTAAAAAAAATGTCCTTCATGATTTAAAAACCAAAAATTATATAGCCTCATACGTAATAAACTCTAAATCATATAATTAGCATAAGGGCCTCTCAACATGGATAGATGACTCCAAAGATATGTTTAATTGGTTTTGGTTTCTCCCTTTATAATTTCTGGTCCTTGCATTTACCTAGTAATTTGCCTGAGAGGTTAGCTTTCAAAAAATGAACTACCACATTCTAGAGGATTCTGTTCTTTCTCATCAGCCCTATAAATCTCCACTTTCTCCCATTCTCCTAGTTATTCTGGCGACTGAGCTGACAGTGACATAGTGCAACAGGTTTTATCCATGTCCAGAGAGGAAAAATTAAAAATTAATAACTACACCAATAGGTGTGTCTGTTGAGAACTCTTTTCCACTGGTTTCCATGCAAAAGAAAAAAAAATGAAAGATGTAAAATATGTTTAATAGATGATTCCCTTTTTCTCCATAGAAATTACAATGGACAGTAACAGTGAAGGTGGTCTGTCTCGGTCAGGTAGTGAGGGAAATATTCCACCTGTAGAAGACGGTGCTTATTCCCGCAGCATGGGTGGACTCGGGAGCCCTGGCCTGGCACACGGTATGCAGACTCTCCTTCCTCCTTCCTGACAAAGACCCACCTAACCCCCTGGGCCAGGACACTTCCCCAGCAGGGCAGGGGGGGCGTGCCCATTCCCTCCAGGTCAGACCAGCAGCTGGAGGTAAGTGCTTCCTGTAGTCTACCCTGCACCAAGAGGAACAGAGCTCCCCAGGTACTCACCCAGGCCCTGGCGAAGCCAGATTTCCACGGACACAGTCTACGGAAGCCACTGTTCTCACTCCCCATCAAGGTTGGATTCTCATAAAACATGGAATGCATCTGCTCTGAAAGAAAATACAATGGAGTCACATCACACTCACCGTTTTACTTATATACATCAATTACAGGTGCTTGACTCACCTGTACCTCCACTCACACCTCCCAAGAAACACACAGAAAAAGATAATGTAACAATGTGGCAATTCTGCTCCTCTGCATCTGAGACTGGCCTCTGAGGTCCTGGGTGGTCTCTATGCCTCAGTGCCTCCTGTGCTGTGCCACTTGTCATAGTCCATGTGAATTTGGACTTATAGACATAAAGGTACAAATTTTCATGTATCATAGTCCCTGAGCATAAGCCCATTACTGAGAAAATGTACTCCTCTGCAGACTACAGGAGTGGCTTCAAAGATTTCCAAGGGGATGTTGACCAGACCCAACTCTCTCCTTAGGCACAGACCTTAGCACCTGACTCCTTTTTATGTCCTGACTCCACAATCTTCTTGCCACAAAAACTCCCCTGGAGAAGCACTGAGAACCCACTGGACAAAAGCTGCCACCAAAAGTTCTCACTGACATTTCCACAGCTGACACTGTATGCATGAGGTCACATTCACAGTGGTGCAGGCTCCACAGCTATCCACAAGCATTCTCCTCATGCTGCCCTGGTGTTCTAGTCCTTCATCCGGAGCATGGGACATGGCCACACAACCGCCTGTGCTGAGACTCTCACAGTCATCATGGCTTAATGCTAGCTTCACACTACACTCAGTTTAGATAACATTGAAAACTAGAAAAAAAAATCAATCTTTTCATTGACTATCAATAAAATCCAAGCCAGTGTGCAGAAATTAATGAAGCCAGCTACTGAAAAGTTTTGTTCCCTAGCAGAAGTTAAGTTATTGAATTTTAGATCATCTAGGCATCCTAAAAAGATCCTGAATTTAAATAATGCAAACAAATTCATTGCATTTTAAAAACCAACCATTCCTGTAGCTGAAGTGCTTTTTATTTTTAAACTTTTTTTTTTTTCTTGTGGTGAAAGAAGCCCAAAGGCTTGGTTCTTTCACCACCTGTCTTCCCTGTCCTTTCTGCACTCCTGTGTTCTCTCGTCTCATCACTTGTGTTCCTTGTGCTGGTGACAAGTTTAGACTGGGCTGTTTTTCCCAACCCTATGCTCTCTGCTGCCGATTTGAGTTTTTCTCATTTGCTTCCCTGCGGAGGTTCCAAGATGTCATATGACCAGGATGATGTTATCTGTCAGTTGTCTCTGTCCCTCTTTTTCTGTCTCTTTTTATGCACACGCACATATACATATACATGCATATATATCTAATGATGTCTAGTGATATACATGCATATGCATGCATATGTATCAGGATGTCAAAAAGAATTGTTTTTAGAAGCTGGGTGGTAGGTGGACTTGAAACCCAGTTCTGTCAGGAAATCATTAATTCACTGTCATAAAGAATGCACTTTTAAATATTTATGATAAGTGAATAGCTTGGTCACCCATATCAAACTCTGACACACAAATACACTCTAAACATTGGATACACTTGTCTTTACAACTCACAGGACATGTGAGGGTGCCCAAGTTGCACCTCCAGGATGATCATGTCTTAACACTTGGCATGACCTGCCACTCCTGTATGGCCTGTCCTCTCTGGAGAAGTCTGAGACAAATCCATTTATGCCTCACTGTGTCCACACACAATGTGGCCAAGTTCAGCATGTGGCTGTTTTATAATAGTTATTTGCTTCTCCAATCCATCTCTGTTTTGACCTCCTGATCTATTTCTGCCTACATGTTAAACCAAAAATTAAAAACTAAAACCAAAAAACCCGCAAAATCCAAGGGGCCACAGCTATCCTCATTGCTTTCCAAAACCACATTTCATGTAAGAGCACATGTTCCTCAGTTAAACAGGGAAATCACCTGCATTCTGTCCTTTACTCCCACATGCTCCCAGATGAGTACACTGGGCAAGATCGCCTTTCTCCAGACTTCTATGAAGAGTCAGAAACTGACCCTGGGGCTGAAGAGCTCCCGGCTCGAATCTTTGTGGCTCTTTTTGACTACGACCCGCTCACCATGTCCCCGAATCCAGATGCTGCAGAAGAGGAGCTTCCCTTTAAAGAAGGCCAGATCATCAAGGTGGGGGATGGATAGGGGATGCATTAGTGTCCATGGTGTCTGTGGGAGGTAGTGGTAGGGACGGACCACAGGGAGTCAACTCAGAGAGGCAGCTGCTGACCTTCTCCAATATATGGAGGCCGGGGAAATACAGCCCCCGGGCGGCGGCAGGTAGGCCATTAGGGGCCACCAGAGGAAAGGGTGTGGTGCTGTGATAAGCCTAGCATAGGGGGGCGAGTCCTGCCTCTGCCCTTGAAATCTCTTTTCCAGTGTTTGCTTCACCTGTGAAAAGAGGGCGATGCCTTCACCTTGTCTGCCCAACAGGATGTGCACACATGCACAAAGTGTACACATACAAACACCTACATAATTCTGTAAACTGTAGATACTTCAGGTCCTATGTTGTTGGGAAAAATTCTACCGGCTCCAAATTTTAAAGGAAGACTTTTCAATGCCTAAAACCTAAACTGCAGGCAGACAGGCAGGCAGGAAAGAAGGAAAAAGAAAGAGAGGGAAGGAGGGAGGGAGGAAAGAGACAGGGAGGGAGGAAAAAGAGAGAGGAAGCACTCAACAGCCAGAGACTGGGGTCACTATACCTTAGTTCCTTAACACATCAAAATGGCAGGTTGTTTTCTATATTATGATCAATAGAGGAGAAGGAGGAGTCTTGTGAGTTTGAAGTAGGGTAAATGAGAAAAAGCGTGCTGCTCAGTAGCAGAGGAAAGGGAGCCTTGAGCCCTGTTTGCCAATTTCAGGAAGGGTCCCACCAACCAGCATTTGAAAGTGGCCAGAGTGCCTGTCATGTAGCACCATCTTGTGGAGGAGTGAGGACAGAAACACTGTTACGTGAAGTCTACATAGGTAGTCCTTCTGTGTAGAGGGGGTCTCATCACGCACACCTTTAACACGTGCGAATGCAAACACGTGCACTCATCCAAAGCAGGCATCCCACTTGATGGGAGGCTGAGTCATTCAAGCCCCAGAGGGAAAACCTTCTCTTGAGTCAGAGTCATAGAGCGAGGGTTCTTGCACACGTCTGCAGCATACAAGTGCACAGTTTATGTAGGGACTTATGTATTTTTAAAGTATATTTTAGGCGTATTTTTGACTATGTATGAGTCTACCATAAGTAGGACTAATATACTTCCGGACCAGCTTTGATTCTTCCCTCATGGCTCTAGGTTTACGGTGATAAAGATGCTGATGGCTTCTACCGCGGGGAAACCTGTGCTCGGCTTGGCCTTATTCCTTGTAACATGGTCTCTGAAATCCAAGCAGATGATGATGAGATGATGGACCAGCTTCTTAGACAAGGCTTTCTCCCACTGAATACACCTGTGGAGAAAATAGGTAAGAGGAGACCCATGCACACCTTTGCCCATGCATTTGATAGCACAAAACACCTACAGCTCAGAGTATAAGGCAGTAATAAGGAAACTCTAATCTGCATTACTTAAATGTTTCAAAATCATGTGAAAATTAACCACTGATTTTTCTTGAGCAAAACTTACTCTGCAAACCAGGGTTGTCATAGTCCTGCATGCTTTAGGGATACATATGTACCTAAATATTTGTGAAAACAGATTATCTTCTCATGGAAGATGCAGTATAGCCTTTCTTGCTGAAACTCTATCCATCTGGAAAACAAATGATTAACTGCTTTTTTTTTTTTTTGTAAAAAAAAAATATGCTTTGAACATTAGCCTATCTATAATAAATTTCAAAAGGTGTTGGTGTAGTGCTATGCCTTTCATTCTTCAGGTGAATTTTGCTTATCTAAAAGGCACAAAAGTTCTTTGCTCTTTAATTTGGATAGACACTACACCAACTATCTTGGATCAGTCTGCAAGCACCAGTGGGAAAACAGCTAAACTATTTTCAGTGAGTTTTAAGCAATATTACATTTCTGATCTTTAATTTTTTCCCATGTACATGGAAAATCTACTCATTAAAAAGGCTTTTACTTTTTCGAAATAGCTGTAGAAAGATTGGTTTTATATCATTCGTATAAAGATTTAAAACTTCAAAATATTAGATTAACTTTTAAATACTTTTAAGACTTCAAAGACAAAATTCAACCAATCAAATAATATACATAATTTTAAGCATCATCACAAAATTTTTAAAAAAGTTTCAACCTCTTTTGGCATTAATAAACTCACTGTTTCAAGATAAAATCCACATCTAATAGTCAAGGTTTAGTATGAATATTTCGCCCACATTAAATCCATAAGGTGAAGATTTCTGAGCCCCTTTGTACCACCTACTCCCTTTTATTGTTAAGATTTCCTTTCCTGAAGTCAACTCTGACTGTTTCTAAGAGAGAACAGGCTCTGTATACCACAGACCCAAAAAGTTCAAAATACTTTCTATTAAATAACAGTAACTTGATTTATGTCATCAATTAGATTAAATATCTTTTTATTGTTTTCTGTTTTTCTAAATGTGGCTAGTCAAGGGGACCAGCCTAGGAATCCACTTGCCCCTCTATTACCAGAATATACTACCCTCAATGGTGAAAGGTTGAATGCTATCTTCCTAAGATGGGTGAAAGGCAAGGATGCCACCATAACTATTCTTTTTCATCATTGTACTGCAGGTCATAACCAGCACAATATGGCAAGGAAAGGAATAAACATTATACCGGCTAGAATGAAAGGAATAAAGCCTTTTCTATTCACAAATGACATGAAAATCCACTTAGAAAATCTCAAAAAATCTATAAAAAAAAAATCTCCTACTACTTGTAACAAGTGAGTTTAGCAAGGTCAATGGATACAAGGTCAATATACAAAAATTGACTGTATTTCCATATTTTAGCAATGAAAAATTTGAAATTGAAATCTTAAAAAGTAGTAGAATTCACAATAAAAACAAAAACATGACATTAAACATGATACATAAAAGAAAAAACATCAATGTTAGACTTTATCAAAATTAAATACTGTGCTTAGAAAGATACCATTAAGAGAATGAAAAGAGAAATCTCAGGCTGGCAGAAAATACTTGCAAGTAACCTATCTGAAAAATGATATGTATTTTGGATACACAAAGAACTTTCAAAATTCAACAATGAAAAACAAATAAAAATGTGAACAAAAGATTTGAAGAGACATTTACCAAAGAAGAGATTTGGATAGCAAAAATATGAAAAGATGCCTGTCATTAGTGAAATACAAATTAAAACCACAATGAGAAACCAATACACACTCACTAGAACAGGTGAAATTAAAGACTGGCCATACCAAGTATGGGCAGGAAAGTATAACACTGGATATCTCATGTGCTGCTGGTAGGAGTGTAAAATGGTTCAACCATTTTGCAAAACAGTTTGTCTATTTCTTGTTAAGTTAAACATAAACTTACAGTACAACCCAACAATTCCACTACGATGCATTTACCCAAGAGAAATGGAAACTTATGTTTACACAAAAAACTGTACATTAATGTTTATAGTGGCTTGACTATCATCAAAAGCTGGAAACAACTCAAGGTCCTTTCAGCGGGTGATTGGATCAAATAACTGGTACATCCATACTATGGGACACTACCCAACAATATAAATAGAACTACTGATACATGGAATAACCTGGATGAATCTCAGATGCATTATCCAAATGAAAGAAGCCAGTCTCAAAAGCTACATTCTGTATGATTCCATTTAAGTGATATTCTGGAAAGAGCAAGAGTATTGGGACACAAAATAGACCAGTGGTTACCTGGGGCTACATGACTGAACTTTTGGGGGTGACTGATCTGTTCTATATCTTGATTTTGGGGGTGGTTATAGGGCTATATATGTTTATCACAACTTATAGAACTCTGGAGAGTGACTTTTATGTATGTAAGTTTTAGCTCATTAAAAAATACATATATGTTGTTTTGCCACCCTCCGAAATTCACACTTGGAACATTCCATGTAACATTAACAATGCTTAGAAGCATTGTATGTAACCTCTGGAATACAATGAAAGAATATTTTGCTTTCTTTCAAGGAAAGATACTTTTGTAGGTCCTACAAGGATGTGCTTGCTTACTCTAAACTAAAGCAGGGTTTTTTTTGTTTTTTTTTTGTCTTTTGTCTTTTTTCCGTGTCCGGCAATGGATCGCAACCCTCAGTGTTGCCCCCGTACCGGACCGGGGACCGGCAACGGGATTGCAACCCTCGGTGTTGCTCCCACGCCTCGCTCAGCCAGTGAGCGGGAACCGGTCTGCATGTGGGATCCGAACCCTCGGGTGGGAGCGCCGCCGCGCTTCCCAAGCGGCGCACTATCCAGTGCGCCACCGGGCGGGCCCTAAAGCAGGGTTTTTTAAACCAGGACCCAATGGTAGAATGACTTCTAAAACTTTGCACACACACACAACTGGATCCTACACCTGTTGAAAACCACTGAAAAGCCACATAACTGTAGTTGTCTTTAAAACATTTGCCTTTGTTTTCATTTGCATGTTTTGAATCTCCAAAATCAACTGTAAGCCCAAAATGGCTGTGTTTGGAAGACACACATAAATGTCAACTTTCTCCAGAAGGAATGTCTTTCACAACCCCAGCAATAGCAATTTGACAGGGAGTTCCATGATGTGGGCTAAATACCATGGTTCTATGTTGACCTTCTAATACCCACTAAATATCTCATGTTTTCAGAGAGTTTTCACATATGTTATCTGTGTGAGGCTCTCACATTTGACATGGTGTAGAGGAATCCCTCTGTGCACCCTGTGCATCTGAGTATGCTGGGAGAGTGCCCAGGTTGATGTCTACGGCAGAGACAGAGCCAGGCAACAAGAGGGAACTCTAAGTGGGTTGTCCAAAAGTGGCATCTTTTCTGTTAAAGATTTTTTCTGTTCTGTTAAAACCACAATGAAAGGACATTTGGGGAAGCAGTGTGAAAGAAGCCCTTTCAATGGGTAGAGAAAGTATCCCTTTTCAGATTCTTGCTCTCCTGATGAGAGACCCTTAGCTTTGCCTCTGCTCTGAGGGAAAATAACTTGATTTTCTTGCATCATTATAGTTACAGGGACAAATATTTTTGAAACTGTGTTGGTGAGACTTCTCCAGAGCAATAGTCAAAACTTTCAATTTGCCTGCTTGGCTTGTCCAAGCCACAGTCATCCTGTGCTGGCCAAAAATTTAGATCACTTTTTGAGAGAATCCCCTACTTCATGAGATTCTCCATGGTTTAATGGACACAGTGGAGGAAGGAAAATGCTCGTTACTGTCAAGGGGAAAAGCCATACTGGAGCAAAAATGTGAGAACATGGAATCCAGGGCAACTGACCTGAAGTCAGGAACAGTTGGTCATGATCGTGACCATGCGCATGTGGCCCCTTAGATGGTGGTAGGTCTGACACTTGAAGGAGGAAAACTGCTAATTTTGAAATAACTTTATCATGGCTTTCTTTTTCCCTTGTTATTTAAATAGAGAGAAGCAGAAGAAGTGGCAGGCATCACTCAATGTTGACGCGAAGAATGGTGGCTCTATATGATTATGACCCAAGAGAAAGCTCCCCTAATGTCGATGTTGAGGTACCAGTCAGATTTATTTCCTTTCTGACATTAAACCATACCCTAATCATGAAACCTCACTTAAACCACATGCCATTAACTTTCTCTTCCCTTCTCAGTGAATCACCCATGGGAAGGGCTACTAAGCAACTGAATGGACAATATAGAGACGGGGAAGCAGAAGAGGAGCAATGATGTTCTCAGGGGCACAACTAACTACTGACAGCTCCTTGTCCCTGTAGCCCAGATTTCTCTGTACCATGACTAATAGAGCAATTTATGATAAACAGCCATTGGTGATGGCACAATAGGGCCATCTTTAGGAGAGAAATAAAAGACCATCACTGTGGTCAATGAACAAAAACAAAGTAATAAGGCTCCCAAACACACGAAAAGGAGAAAGGAAAGGACTGATGTCCTAGGCACATGCAGCCTGGTGCAGCATGGTATTTCTGGCATTATGAAGACTGAAGATGATCTGCCCTAAGACATGGAAGATGAGGTCCTCACTCTTTGGAGGGAGCCACCTGTGCAGATGGCCTAATATATCTGAATCTTTTTGACTCAGTAGTTCTGCCATCTCTGACAAGCCACCAGTGTATGAGCAACTTTATTCCATCGTCATGCTTAGAAATTAAAAAAAAAATTTTTGAATCCTCTACTAGATTTGTTTCCATGTTTGCTAGGTAACTACGCACTGAAATGTGCAGGGATAAGTGGTCTCCCAGGACAGAGACTCTTGTTGAACAGTGGGCCCCTGTCTCTAGGCTGGTGCCTAACATGTAATAGACACTCAATAAACAGCCATTTAATTAATAATTTAGTAGGTTTTTATACTCAGTGAAAGGATATTTATGTAGTGGTCCTTACACTGCAGAGAACATTTCCGTAATGTTCCAGGTTTTTACACTTAACTATTTGCCTAGTTTTAAAGATGTATTACCAGTAGAAAATGGTAATAATCTTGAATTTTGGCCAAGAATCAAAGCATGGCTGAATTTTTTTTTAGGTTGACATTATCTTGAATTGTACTTACTTTCTAGAAGGCTATGGACAGAGCAATTCATTAGCTTTGTACCTTTATTCTTTAATTGATTGGCAGAGTAGGTTAATGCTAAAATTTCTCAAAATAGTAAGACAAATCATGAATAACTTATTTTTTAAAACAACTACATCATACAGGAAAATACTATTAACTTTATGTTCTATCTCTACAGGCTGAACTTACATTTTGCACAGGAGATATTATTACTGTTTTTGGTGAAATTGATGAAGACGGATTTTATTATGTAAGTTTTTGAAGCATCAAGAATTGCCATTTAATTCGTTTATTCATTTTGGTTTTTTTTTTTTTGCTTGTCTGTTCTTTCTTTTAAAATTATGTATGAATTTTATGTGTTTTTATGGTTTGCTAAAAAGTTTGCCTAATTTGCTTGTCTCTCTTCACTGAGTTACATATAATGTAAAATAATATAGAAAGCTGGTACTATGATCTTATTGTTTCTTCTTTACTAACAAGGGTATTTTTAATGTATACAAACTGTAAACAAAATAAATCCATTCACTTTCTTGCATCTAAAAATTACTTCCATCCAAACATTTATAAAACAACTTAAAATTTCAGATTATTTATTTCACAGGTAATACATTTTCTTATAGGAAAAGTAAGAAATACAAATTAGAAAAATAGATAAATAAAACCCCACAGATTTTAGAACTTCTCCCTTACCTTCCACCTAGAGCCAATCAATGCTTTCATTGCAGGCTACCCCACGTACCAACCACCTTCCACCTAGAGCCAATCAATGCTTTCATTGCAGGCTACCCCACGTACCAACCCCCTTCCTTTTCCGTTCCTGTGGAGTATATCTTTAATATTAACTGGGGAAGAGAAGGGAAGAAATGCTGGTGGGGTCATCTTAGTTTCTGCAGCTGGGGTGTCTTTTGTGAGTGGCTGCCCCTCTCTGCCTGGTTTCTGATTATTAAGAGCACAGTACTTAGTGAGGATATTCAAACTTGGTCACATATATTGCAAATATTTCAAGAGCATCCTCTACTTTCTAACTTTTCATTTTTTTGAGTGTGTTTGGTTCTTTATTTTTGTTTTACTAAGCAAATGTTTTAAATTTGTATGTGGTCAAATTTTTCTGCCCTTGGAGGTCATGATTAAAAAGTTCTTCAAGGTGATATAAATAATCTCTTTGTTTCATAAATTTTCTAGTTATACTTTTTCATATGTTAATCTCCTGTATCTAACTTTATTTTTTCTAATTAGGAGAACTAGTGTATCAACATCATTTATTAAATAATCTGTCCTTTCTTTAGTTGTAAAAAATATAATTCTGATCATATATACTAGATTCATATTTATACTTATGGACTTTAATACAACTCTATGCTATTTCAATTACTGCACTTTTAAAATGCCTTTTAATATTTGGGAGGAATCATTTTGTAAAGAGCCCCTCCCCAACAACAAACCTGCTGTGGATAGAATATTCCCCCAAAACTCATCAAAGCTTGATCCCCATTGCAATGGTTTTGAGAGGGTGGAAAATCAGATTATGGCAGTGTTCAAAGGTGGGGCCTTTAAGAGGTGATTGGATCATGATGACTATGCTCTACTAAATGGATTAATCCATTTATGGAGTAATGGGTTAATGAGTTAGTGGGTTGTCACAGGAATGGCCTTGTGGCTTTATAAGGAGAACAAGTAAGCACGTTAAAGAGCTCTTGCCATTCTCAACATCTGATACCCTGTACTGCCATGGGACTCTGTACAGAGCCCCCACCAAGAAGGCCCTCACCAGATATGTTCCCTGGACATTGGATTTCTCAGCCTCCAAAACTGTAAGAAATAAATTTCATTTTCTTTATAAATTAATCAATTTCAAGTATTCTGTTTAGAGGTGCATTTAGTTTTCAAATTTAACTGGGAGGAAATTGATATCTTATAATATTGTCTTTTGATTCTGACACATGGCATGTGTCTCCTTCTTAAACGTTTTTTCTTTCATCTGTCAGAAAAGATTCACAGATTTATTCTTACACATCCTTTATATCTTAAGTTCATTCTTAGGAATTTTATAGATCTTATTGTTACTGTGAACAGTTTCCCCCCCAGTATACATTATACTGGTTATTTAGAAAACATGTTGAAAATATGTGTGTCCTCCACAAATCATTTTTCTGAATGCATTTATATCTGTTATCAATTGATTTTTCAAATTTCCCAAATCATGATTGTCTTCACCAATATTTACAATTGTCATCTCTCTTTATTGTCTTACTGCATCATTTAGAACAATTAATAGAAATGGTTGAATATGTGACCTATGTATTTTAGTAGGAATACTACCAATGTTCTGCACTGTTATTTATAGGTTAGACTATAAACAGAGAAAGATGTTCTTTATAATGTTAAGTATCCTGTTTTAATTTGCTAAGCTTATTTTTTACCAGTAAATTACTGGCCATAGTATATAATTATTTTTAAAGCACCAGATTTGATTTGCTAACATTTAGAAGTTATATTTATATTTCTGAAATGATGTTGGTCTGTATTTTTGGAGTATCTTTGTTGTAGCTTTTGGTATCAGGATTATGCTAGAATTACCAAATGAAATAAGAAGCTTCCAATCTTTTTCTATGCTCTGAAACAGACTAGACAAAATAGGAACTACTATTATTTGGTTATTAGAAACTGCCTAAATATCTTTTTAGGATGTAGCTGAACAAAAGTTCGCATTTACTTAAATCGTTATCTTCTTGAGTCAATTTTTAGAAATTTATGTGTATGTTTAGGAAAATATGCCTTTCATTTAGATTTTCAAATGCATAAACAAAATTGGACATAATATTATGTTGGAATTTAAAAATATTTTTCTAACTTATCTACATATTCCTAAGTTATGTTTTATTTTCTTTGTTTTCTTGAATAGTCTTTCCTAAATTTTTACATTATAGTGGGAATCAGATCTAAATTAATATTAAATGTATGCTTCTTTTATTTTTCTCTCCCCCAAATAATTTTAGTGTTATTTTGTTGGTCAAGTTCACTGAGTAGATTGCCCAGTCTATTTGCTTTTATTATTTCTTACTTGATAAACAAGAATAGGGGACTCCTAATTTGACACCAAAAATCACAGATTCCTTTGAACTCTGTTTTCTAACATGTGCAATCTTAAATGTCTCAAGATACCTAATTTTCAAATATATTTTATAGGTTCTAATATTGTAATATCTTCCTAGTTTCTTCTCAGTTCCACCATATTTCATAATAAATAGAACAAGTATAAGCAAGGAGCAGTGAGGGACCCCTGCAGTCCTATCTGGGCCTTTTCCTCCTTTTGTTATTCCATAATCTACAACATCCCAACAAAGTCATGGTCTCCAATCATTCACAATTTCCAGTACCCTATAGTGTAAAACCTCATGCTGCTCTTGCACAACACAACACGTCTACATCAAAAATCGTGAAATTTTTTTTTTTTTTTTTTTGGTGGCTGGCCAGTTCAAGTGGATCTGAACCCCATGACCTTGGTGCTATAAGGCTGAGCTCTAACCAACTGAGCTAACTGACCATCCCTTAAGTCGTATACCTTCATATGTCAAGAGGAAATCAGCTCCATTTCAAGAGTCAGCAAGTTGCATTCTAAAGTACGAGAACTATACAAATATGATTGGGCCTCATGATGATGGGGGCACAAAGAAAAAGGGGAGGGAATGGATTTTTATGTTTTCTGCCTTTCAGCCTAATTCCAAATTTGTTCAAACATTAGGTCTCCAGGTGGTTAACATTTGGCCTCAAATACAGAAGCGGAAGGGAGGGAATGAGGCTTGAGAGAGAAGCAGAGTTCAGATCATGAAGAGCCTGTGAATAGAGAAGGGGCAAGACTGAGTTTTCTCTTAGAGAAAGTTATTCTGTAAAGGGTTTTGACAGTGGAATTTTGAAGGGAGGTGGGAATGTGTCCAGGAGGCCGTGTAACAAGCTGGATGGTCCAGGTAGAAAGCATGGCCTGAACTAAGACGGTGCCAGAGGAAGGCAGACAAAAGGCAGACTCAAGATGATCTTATCCAGAGCTGGGATTGTTAGTTGGGGTGAAAGAGCATGTCATCCAGCAGGAGCCCCTGATTCTGATGTAGGTGGCAGGTGCCTTTGGGAACACAGGGATAGGAGCACAGTTGAATGAAAAATGTAATTTAGAAATGACTGAGCTTGAGGGGTGTGAATAGGACATCTGGGCCTCTCCAAAGGGAATGGGATTTGTGCCAAAGCAGTAGTGACTAGACTTTGAGAAGGTTGTAATATACACATCCAATGCACTGGCAGTGGCAAAGGCTATTGCAGAAGGCTGAAGTTGTACCGTGTGCATTTCTGATGTGTGCATTAATAGAACATGTGTGTTAGATCCGAAAGAACAAGAGAAAATAATGAATAGTGAAGCAGTTACATCCACGTTCCATCAGTGGGCCGGAGCTGATCTCGGCCTGGAAGCCTGGATCTGCAGAACTCTCTATGGTCTCAGTGCACACAGACCTTTTGTGGTGTGAACATGACAGCGATGGGGATTTGTGCATAAGGCTGTGCATTTTCATAGAATGCAGCCCAAACACAAGCCAACTATTCCATATGTTGCTCACCCAAAGAAACAACCTTTTCTCATGCTTCAGGCAAAATCTGGCTGTCTTGGACCTATTGAGAGGGGACTGGACTGGATATAAATTTGAGTTTCTTCATGTATAGATGCTATTTAAAATCCTTGATGTGAAGAAATCATCACGGGGCACATGCACAATAAAAAGCATAGATGGCTTATTAAAAGTCTCTAAAACACCAGCAAGAAAAGTAAGCTGGTGAGCCTGAGAGAGGAGGATTAGGGCAGTCATAGATAAATAGGAGGGTGGAATCTTCAACGTCAAAGCAGAAGAGTGGGGTGGGGCAGCATGTTGTACTGGGCAGGGGTTACTACACAAGAAGATGCAGGAGCTACATGGGGCTGCCCCTTTTTTTCTTTTCAATTAGTTTATTTTAATTATGGTAAAATACCCATAAAATTTACCAGCTTAATTATTTTTAAGTGTATTTAAGTTCAGTGTATTAAGTACATTCATATTGTTGTGCAACCATCTCCACCATCCCTCTCCAGAGCTCATCTTGCAAAACTGAAACTCTCTCCCCATTAAACACTAACTCCCTACCCCCTCAGTCCCACCCCAGAGCCCTGGCTACCATCATTGTACTTTGTCTCTATGAATTTGACTACTCTAAGTACTCATATAAGTAGAATCACACAGTATTTGTTCTTTTGTGATTGACTTACTTCACTTACCATAATGTCCTCAGGGCTCATACATGTTGTAGTATCTATCAGAATGTTTTGTTTTCCTTTCGAAGGCTGAATAATATTCCACTCTATGTATATATCACTTTTTGTTTAGTCATTCACCTACTAATGGGCATGGGTTTCTTCTATCTCTTATTACAAATAATGCAGATATGAACATGAGTGTACAAATATCTCTTTGAGAGCCTATTTTCAATTCTTTTGGGCATATAACCAGAAGTGGAATTGCTGGATTATATGGTAATTCTATTTTTAATTTTTTGATGAACTGCCATACTGTTTTCCATAGCACAAGTATTCCAATTTCTCCACATCTTCATTAGGACTTATTTTTCTTTTGTTTTGTTTTGATATTAGCCATCCTCATAACATGAGGTGGTATCTTGTGGTTTTAATTTACATTTCCCCCAATGATTGGTGATGTTGAGCATCTTTTCATGTGTATTGGCCATTTGAGTCTTTTTTTTTTTTTTTTTTGGAGAAATGTCTATTTTTTGTTTTGTTGTTGTTGAATTGTAGAAGTTCTTTATAAATTCTGGATATTAACCCCTTAACAGATACATGATTTGCAAATATTTCATCTCATTCTCTAGGTTGCCTGATCACTGTTTACTGTTATGTCTCTTGATGTACAGAAGTTTTTAATTCTGATGTAGTAAGCTGACTATATTATCATTTCCTAGACCTTTTAAATGGAGAAGCAGAAGCCCAAGCTGTCCAGGGCCAGCCAATTTTGAACTTATTGGGCACCTGTGAGGCAGTTTAGCATTGGGGGGCTTGGAGTAGAAGTAACATGAGGCTTGCGAACCACTCTGTGCAGATGTTCAGTGGGCAGTTGGACTCATGGATCTTGACCTAATCTATGCATGTGCATAGATATGTAAATGATAAAGTTTTGGGAGGATACATACCAACCCGAAGCAGTAATCTCTGGACGGCATCAACAGACACTTTCATTTTCCCCGAATTGTTTGAATTTTTACAATGAAAATGTATTCATGTGTAAGAGGGAGGACAAACATAAGGTTAACACATCAATAGCACTTTAGGATCACCTGTTCTCCATTCCTGAAGCCATATGCAGTCAGCTGGGTTGGTGCCCTGAGCACTGTTATTTTTAAAAGTCCTCTAGCAACTCTGAGATCAGCTAGGCGTAAAACCACTAAATTAGATGTACCAAGGAGTGGTTTCTACATGAGCGTGATCCTAAGAGGCCTCTTGGCCAAAATAGATTCCTCAGTTCCTCTCTGGACAGGCCAAATTAAGACCTCCGAGGAGGTGCTGGAAACCCATACTTTCAGCATGTCGCTGAGGATATTTTTATGATAAGGATAGTTTGGAATCACTAGAATCCCTTCAAGTCCTACTACCTTTGAACCAGAATAAATTTACCATATAGCTGTATTTCTTTAGCTAAAGCCAAGAAGTGGGATTCTGGAAAAATAAATAATTCTTCTGATTCACCCCTGTGTTTTTAGGGGGAGCTGAATGGGCAAAAAGGCCTTGTACCTTCAAATTTCCTGGAAGAAGTGCCTGACGATGTGGAAGTCTATCTTTCTGATGCTCCATCCCACTACTCCCAAGACACGCCAATGCGTTCGAAGGCAAAAAGGGTAAGCAATCCTATTTCACCTTTTAAATTTCTGCCCCATTCTGCCATATGTGATCTAATATAACTTTTGCGTTGATATTTTTATATCTTGGGCCGAAAAGTATATATACCCTGAATTTTTTCTCTGCCCTTCCATGGGGTTGTGCCTAACAATTCCTAATTCTTTATCTAAAGTCTATTTGTTTCACAAAATATGACCCTTTCAATTCTAATCAATCTGCCTTTACTCACAAAGGAATTCCCATCTTACATTATAGATACACATTTCAGTTTAAGAGTGAAAAGGGGATGGCTCATCTTCAGATTCAGTGGGCAATAATGGCTATTTGCCCTCTGTCAGGATTTTAGCCCTCTTAACAAAGACCAAAGAGCTTCTCAAGCATATTTAACTATTAGATTACATTCATGTTTAGTGTCTCATTTTTATTTTATTTCATCACCGCGAGTTTTTATATATTATATTTTTATATATATATTTTTATTTCTTTGCTCATCTGCTTGGAAACAGAAGAAGAGTGTTCATTTCACACCTTAATCAGGCAATGTAGCCTTCACGTAAGTGAGCAACTGAAGATACCTATAAAGATACCAACTTAAGCTACCTTAAATGGACCAATGTGGTAGACTTAAGGCTTCACTGTGGGATTAAATCAAAAAAAGAAAAAAGAAATATGTCTCAAAAAATCATTGGACCTAAAGTATTAGGATATTACTTGGACTCAGTTGTAAAGCAACTGAATTTGTAGTGAAACAAATCATCTTTAATAATCATTTCCTACTCTTTACACTAAGAATATTTGAAAGGCCAACATTGGGAACATATTTCTTAACAAGCTAACTGTTTGTTTACACAGAGAGTGTTCCAATGTCTACTCATAATTAAAGCTGCATATTGCATTGTTAGCCACTCTTGGAAAAAGCACAACCTAACAAATATGTTTACTATGAAAAGTTTCACTTAAAAAAAAAACCCAAAAAACCACAATTCAAGGTCAAACAGATGAGTAGTGAACAAAGATGATCTAGTGTTGGTTCTAAATACTCCAAAAGCTGGCTTGAACTATGAGAACATATTACCTTAAGTAAACATACCTCTACCTTAGGAGAGAGCTTATGCTTCTCCTCAAAGCACAAATGTTCTGAACATATGAAAGTTGGCGAAAGACTGATTTGTTGGTATACCAATGCAATACTAAGTTTTATGAAACATGCAGCTCAAATGATTGCATTAGATGGAATAGATGGTATCTTCAGGTGTACTTTGGGATGCTTTACTAGGTGTTTTCCATTAGAATTAGACCTTGATTTTAAATCCAAGCAAGCTTGAAGCCCCTTGGCTTATATCATTTGCCTGCTGAATAATGAACACTCACCTTAGCAAGAGTTTTGCTCTGGAGGGGTAAGGGAACTAGAGGAATGATGATATTATATAATCTCAGACATGTTTTCAACTGTAAAAATAAGTGAGGCAAAATCTACATGCAACATATTAGAGTAAAATTCTACTCCTTTGAAGTACTGTTGCTTAAGTACTTAAAGTATATTGAAATACTACCACGTGCTATATATTGAGTAAAATTCACGTTCAATTATTTGGAAATAATGAAAGCATACAATAAGGGCCTTTAAGCTTTCTTTGATTGTAATTAAGGTTCATTTTAGTTTTTTTTTCTTTCAACCAGTGTGCCATCTTCAATCTTTCTATTGTATATTAACTAACCCAGGAATGCACTCAACAATATCAGGATTTTATTTAACCAAGTAGTTTTCAAGTACAACAAATTCCCTTTAAGAATTTTTGCTTTTAAGATTACTCATGGGTACTCGGCCAACTTTAGAATCAACCTAATTTAAAACACCCCACCCTGGTTTTAAATTTTAATTTATAAATTATTACCTAGCTTTGTTTTGCCAAAGCAATGGCCACCCCCTCCCCCAAGACAAAGAAACTGAAAAATCAAACATTAATGGCTAGACCCTCTCTCTCAGACATGTTTTGGGAGAGAATGTTTGCTTCTCATGGCATACTTTAAAAATTGAAAGAAGAAATGAACCACCCCTTTACCTTTCCTGGTGGGAAACGGGACAGTACGTACGATGTTACCAAATGAATTGATGTTGTTGGCGCTCACACACTCAATAAACTGTAACAATGTACCTACTAGGTTCCTCCTGAGGGTTCAGGTACAACAAGGAGAGCTCCATCCCCCACAGTCCATCTCCATTCGGGGTCACCTACGTCATCTATGGGTTCTGGTAGTCCTGGGAGAGGCAGGGAAATGTCCTCGAAAAAGAAAAAGGGGCTGCTTTCCAAAGGCAAGAAACTGCTGAAAAAGCTGGGTGCAGTGAAATGATTCATGTGCTTCTGGACAACTTCCAAATCTATGTAATTTTCTTTAATTCCAAACTAGGGCTTTCATGATTCAAGTACTTCCTAAAAAACCAATCTTCTCCCCTGACACCAGTAGAGAAATGCACTTTTGCACTACCATCCACTTTAAACCAACTGCAAGAACAAAGAGGGCTGTTGCTCTCTCTCAGTCACCGTTGCCAATCTGCTCTCACTGTCCAAGGTCTGACTCGGGAGGTGGAGGGGTGTCTTATTAACAAATGGGGCGGGTGAAGAGCTATTTGTAGCTCACTCCCTACCTGTAATTCCAGTCTTTGTGTACTGTCATCTGCCCTTGAAAGAATGATTTTTAACCTTTTTCCCTTTTCAAAAATGCTTGCCTCATAATGCATAACTTTCACTTTAACTCTGGTCTTGAAATTCCTAGTTTAATTCGCCTTGATGTTCTGCCTTATAAATGCACAATGATTTGTACTGTCTAATAAAAAATACAGTGTATACTTTGTATGTGTTGTGCATTCAGTGGTCTTCATCCTCACTGACACAGTGGTCTGAAATCAAGTCGTACAGGCTGTGCATTTTAAGATACCGGTTTTAGTCTTTCAAAGCAAGCCACGCAACACACAGAAAATGTTTACTTATTCAATCATTCAAAAAAGAGAAAGTAACTTTGTTTGGTAAAGTACCAGTACTCCAACCTGCCAGAAAGTTGATAATCTTCATTGCTTTTAGTGTTACATTTTGTGCCATATGGATTTCTGTTACTTCATTATTTGTCAAAACGCCATACCCAATTGTGCATCAATGAACAGCACACACGTAATCCACATAATGCATAAGCCACACCAAAAACATGCTAAAAACATCATAAATTTAAATCTGTTCAAAATGATTCTATGCCAATCTTCATCACAGGCATTTGAATAAGACTTAAGAAAGTTGCTGGCAGAGGTGTTTGATGGTTACTATTTTGTAATTCTTGACCACTTGTAAATTGTTTTTACTCTTTATACATACTTTTCAGATTGCCTTTCTTTTGTAATTTATGGAAGGTTTATAAATGAATGACAAAGCTTTCCCCATTGTGTCTTCAAAAATTATATTGTAAATTGTAATATAATAGTATGTGATAGATTTATTAAAAGGAAATTAATCGATGTGTGGTTAAGTACTGTGTGGGAGTGTGCATGTGTACAGTTCGTGTAAAATATTTTCTAGAAATAAAATGTTATTTTATACAATGCCGTTTACTCTGTATCTTTGTTTTAAACACTTTTTATCATAGCAAGCTAACTGAATTCCATTCTCTTAGGTGTAGGTGTTCACGAAAAACTCTATAACCTTACCTTTTCTGGGACTTTTTCTTTTCAAAAATAATTTTGACTTATGTTTTGGGAGTCATTTACAAAATGCTATGATACACTCACACTACTGATAACAATCTACTCAATGGCAAAAAAAAAAAGTAATTAGTATTGAGTCAATATCTTTTGTGAGAACTAACCATGTACAATGAAGACATTTCCTTTTGGCAACTTTAGAATTCAAGTGATATTAATAAAGAGTTACACCCATTTAATGCAATAAAATACAACTTAACTTCTCAAATATATAGAATTTTCCTAAAAGCCTTAATTATTTTAAAATTCTACAAATAATGGGAATTTGTTCAAAGTAAGAGTTTGTAAAACCAACATGCTTATGGCAAGATAAGAATATAGTTCAAGTGCATAACTTTATATAACTATGTACAAAGTAGATAATTATAAGTGCTACCATAATGTTGTTCACATTGAATTGTTTCCACCGACTGCATTTACAGAAAAAGTTATGCTTGAAGAATTGACAATTTCTCAAAAAAAAAAAAAAACTCAGTAAAAGTAGGGAGGTCTAATGTTTCTCTAAATCTTCTGAAAATAATTACAAATTCCTCAAAATATGAAAACATAGGCAAACCCAAAGTAATAATGAGCTGGATATAGCTTTCCTTTTTTCCTATTTTGTAAATGAGTACAAGTTTCCTGAAAGAGCAGCACATACCCTGAGAGCATGAATGTGCTTCAGTCACTTTTCAGCCCAAACCCCTTCCCACACTGGCTGAGCCAGTCACCCCAGCCATCTCCCTGCCCAGGTGCTGAGAGAAACCAATTTATTTTTGTTTGGTTATAGAACAATCAATTCTATTTTTATTTATGTTTTGTGAACTACAATTGTACCAAAACAAGATGGGAAACTCTCCATCACCAGTCTTCAGGGGTTAGCTTAATAGACAAAATTAAGCCCAACCTGCACAAAATACTGAGTGTAGAACATAAAATATTTTGTGTCCAGTTAATGGACCTCCCTTTTCTTTCTGCATGGTTCTGAAGAGATTGTGTGTGTGTGTAACACAGCAAACGCGGCCCTGAGTTACGGTCCATTGATTCTGTTGCTCTCCTCTTGTCCCCCAAAAGAAAACAAGTCGTTCTTCCTATGCAGAATGACCTTCCCATTCTTATCCTGACTTTCAAAGACATAATTTTCATTGAGCAACCAACTATACCTAAAGTCTCCATTTTCTTTTCTTTTATGGCTTTCCCACCTAAAAAACTCAAAACAGAAAACTTCCCCCCAATTTTGTTTTGCAATTACTTCTCATTAACTTAATTTTTTTTCTATTTTATTGCTATATAACACTTTTCAGATAGTGCTAACACTCTTAAAAGTAGGACTCAAAACTTTCAAGTGTTTTTCCCAGAGAGCTACATTCTATTTTCCTATTTTTGAAGAGTATATAAAGTTGCACTCAAAAAAAGAAAAAAAAAAGTCTAAAAATTTCCAACTTTCCAGAAACTTCTACTGTATCTTCTTCTGTGGTTTTTGAGGTTGGAAATAAAAAAAAAGACTAGAACTCAAATTAAAGCCTTTGGAAGAAGAAATAAAAAAACCAAACTATTTAGAGCCTTATCAATATTAAAAGAAAGAAGATATACCTCTGAAAATTTTTAATTCTGAAAAAAAAAAAACCATTGTATGTTAAGTACACTTTCATATGGGTAAAAAAATAAATAAACAAATAAACATATACATACTGGCCAGTTCTGTGTGCCTTAGCTTGCCAGCTAACCACTTCAGTCTGAGTTCAGACTCCTTGTGCCATCTATGACATCATATTGGTTTGTTATCTCACTTCTTAC
Organism: Galeopterus variegatus; assembly: GCF_000696425.1. Lineage (NCBI taxonomy): Eukaryota > Metazoa > Chordata > Mammalia > Dermoptera > Cynocephalidae > Galeopterus > Galeopterus variegatus. The sequence continues at coordinate 40,953 of NW_007733020.1, read as the reverse complement.
AGCCCAACTCACAATAAAAAAATTATGCCCGGGATTACCAAAAACAAGGGTAGCTAGCTTATGTGTGAACAACAAAAATCAAAATCAAAATATCTAAAAAAGATGTATCATGTGTCAAAATGAAATTAATAATAACAATGCAAAATAAATCCAACCCTATATGTAAGGTATTCCATAGTGTAGGTTGAGCTATGCATAGTTTTGAAAAATCCAGGATAGAAGTTTTCCACTGATGCACATAGGAGGTACCTTTTCTGTATGCTCAAAGCCTCACCCAAAAGATGATTCTTGATGAATCAAGAACGATTCATAAAATACATACAGCAAACATAAACAATTCAACTTCACTAGCTGAAGAAATACAAATTAGTAATGCAACATTTTTCAGCTACTAAATAATCAAAAACCCAAATGTGAAAATGTGTGATACCAGTAAGGACACAGCTCTCACACCAATGGAACTGCAAGTTGCTATGATGTTTCTTATACACTTGGCCACATTGCTTTCTGGAGCCTTAAAAGTGTTAATGACCTTTCACTGAATCTAATTTCCAGGAATCCAACTTAAGGAAGGAAGAGCTCCTAGGCAAGGACTTAAAATCTAAGAAATTTATTTCATATAAATAAATATAGAATATATTTATTACATATAACAGTGAAAAGTGGTAAGTTAACAAAAACATCCAATAGAAGTCTAGTTAAATAAACTAAATGAAAACTATTCATCAAAATATTAAATATGCAAAAGAACTGACACACGAAGTTAACGACATAGTAACTGCCACATGGTTCCGGCAGTGAGTGGTGCTGACATCAAGGTCTTTGCCCACCATGCTGTGGGTCTTTCCGAACCACATTCTTGTCTCTGTCCCTTCTCCATTCTCACTAGACCCACTCAGCTTACTTGGCCTCTTATTACAATAGCTGACGTCTTTGCCTCCAGTCTAGCTACTGTTCAGCACTTCACAACTCATTTCCATTTAGTTACTAGACTGATTAGAAAAAATACACAGATATATAAAGCCTATGTCTCCTGTACTCCCCTGCTTAAAATGATAAAGCCTATGTCTCCTGTACTCCCCTGCTTAAAAGCCTTCAACTGCAGATGAAGTAGGAAGAGAAGGGAACAGAGGGAGGAAAGGGTTAAAGAACAATTCTGGCTTTTGATAGCATTTGGATAGCCCTCACCAAAACAGCTGCTGCCAGTTTTCCAATAAAATACTTATAAAGGCCACTGAATTTATGCCAGAATTTGGAAATAATTTCCACTTGCCATGAGTGAAAAGGTGTTAGATTGAGGCACCAACAAAAATCCCCACCCGGCACTGCCCATGCTGTGTTCCACATGAAGCAAAGTCTACCTGCTGGAGAAAGGTGTTTTTACCTTCCTGACAACCCAAGACTGGGCAGCGTATTTTTCCCTCATGCCAAAGCACTGCTCTTGCTCTGTTAGCCTTCATCTCTCATCACAACCAGCCACTCCCGAAGAACTGGGCAGGAAGTAGGGAAAGCACAGTGAGATGTACCCCATTGTAAGGGGGTGCAGCACCTCAAGTGTACTCCATGGGATGGGAGAGGATAAAGTAAGAATCCTTGAACAGCACCTTTTGGGACTCTGGTTTTCCAAATATGTCATCAGTTCAGTGCAAAGAACTAGGTGGGAAAGGTAGGAAGTTTTTTAGTAGTCAGGTATATAGCAAGTAAGTTCTGTTGCAAAGTGGTATTGGTCTTGGAGAAGAATATAGCCAGCAGAGGAGAGAGAAAGTGTAGGCCAAGCCCAATCCACAGACCTTGTCAGGTGACAAACTGAATCTCATAAAGTCTTAACTTGTTTGAGGTGAGAGAAAGAAAAAAGAGAGAAAGAAAAAGAGAGAAGAGAGGGAGGGAAGAGGAAAGAGAGAGAGAGAAGGAAGGAAAGGATAGAAAGAGAGCAGAAGAAAGAAAAAGAGAAAGAACAAGCCAAGGGCTATGAAAAATCATCTCAGAATAAGGGATAGGAAACAGAAGCACGAAAACTCAAGAACAAATCTCTGAATCCACAAGAACAAGAATCTGAAACGTGGCCATATCCTTAGCAGAATGAAACAGGAAGCTCTAGGAAGAGCTATTTGGCAAAGATGAAAGGACTGCACAGTGGCAAGTCCACAGTGGCAGAATTTAGAATCCCCACAAGATGTAAAGTATACATTTTCATCCATGATATTGGTACTTGGTGTTTTTCTCCTTGATCAGTCTTGTTAGGGGTTAATCCATTTTATTGATCTTTTCAAAGTACCACTCCTTGGGCTTTGTTGATTTTTCTTTAATGCGTATCCCCACTTCTGCTTCATTTCTGACATTATCTTTTGTTATTTCTTCCATTCGATTGGAGTTTAATTTTCTGTTCATGCTATTTGAGATGAAACTTTCAATTACTTGAATTTCCAGCTTTCTTTATTGTAAATATTACATATATTTTCATTTAAAGCCTTAAATTACCTGTAACAACTCCATTAGCTGCCTTCTACAAGTTTTGATATGTTGTGTTTTCATTATCATCTAATTCACTATTTTCATACCTATTCTCATTTTTATTGTAATTTCTTTCTTAACTCACGGGTATTTAAAAGTTTACTGCCTAATTTCAAATATTTTGGAAATTTTATAGTTATCTTTCTGTTACTGATCCCCTTATAATTATATTGTAGTACAAAAACATATTCTGTATGATTTCAATCCCTTGAAATTTGTTAAGACTTGCTTCATGACCCAGCAGATATTCAATTTTGGTAAATGTGCTGCAAGAACACTTAGAACAGAGCTGCAGAAGACTTCATCTGGAGGACAGACATCTAAAAAGATAGGCAAGTGAAGAATTGGTATAAAAATTTTTAAGGTCAGATTTATAACTTAAATATTTCGGTCACCCGGTAAAAAGAGAATGACTCTTGATAAGAACAAATTTAAAAATGGAGGAAAGAGAGAAGTAAAACTTTTCAACAGCCTCAATATCCCGTTCTATATTTTGTCATGGATGTCACTACATCAAGAAAGTCCTGAGTCACATGATTTTAATTGCAAGTGTTAAATAATGAAGAAAATGTCTGTTTTACCTTGAATCTCAGGACACTCTTCAATTAAACTGATCCAGAAACTTGAAATACTAGTAGTTCTTATGACTATGCATGTGTACGCACTGGAATGAAGTTCTGAACATAAGAACTTCTCAATGACTCAGCCATAAGCCATTCAAACATGCATCTTCAGGAAAAGAAGCTAAGTTGTATCGTATGTTAAAGAACTACTTATATAAAGTTAAAGATATATTTCAGTGGGTGTTTTGTTTCATAAACAGTTAACTTTTTTTTTTTCCTTTTTGTCTTTTTTACTGACCGATAACGGGATCGCAACCCTCAGTGTCGCGCCCGTACTGGGGACCAGCAACGGGATCGCAACCCTCAGTGTCGCGCCCGTACTGGGGACCAGCAACGGGATCGCAACCCTCGGTGCTGCACCTGCACCGCACTCAACCAGTGAGCGGGAACTGGTCTCCACATGGGATCTGAACCCTCAGCAGGAGCGCCGCCGCGCTCCCAAGCGGCACACTCTCCAGTGTGCCACCGGACCGGCCCAACAGTTAACTTTTTTTAAAAAAGGAAATTAAAATCAGGCATTTGATGAACTACAGAAGCATAGCAAAAAAAGGAACAAAGTCTAAACAAACCCACATAATGATTTTAAGAAATTATAATTTTAATAGTAGGCTCATGGTAATGTTTCAATAATGAAGAAAGTACTTTAAAAGATAACTTCAAATTACATAAAATACTTATTCTATCAAGTTAAAAATCTTCAACAAACCTTCTGAAAATGAATTTTCAAAACTGTAGACAAGCTGGTAAAGAAGGCAGAAATGCATTAAAGTAATCGTCATTATTTCTCATTGCCAAACTAACTACACACTTCTACTACCTATGGAAAAGAGAAACTAATAGTGCACCAAAAGCAAAAACTAACAATCCCCATAAAAATCATAAGAGTATATCTGGAAATAATATAAAAACTGGTTCTCTTTCTGCAAGGCTTTATGTCTAGTGTAGAAAAAGGAAAATGCAGAGCAATTTTACTAAAAAAGAGACATGTACATTGTTTTTGTGAATTTCCTATAAAAATGTTCTTTTCTCTAAAACATTACAACTCTGAAGGCTTGAAAATGAAAATGATAATAAAACAAGTAATAATTAGTTTCAGGATCAGCAACTATTAGACTTTTTGTGAAAAAAAAGTCATCTCTTCAGTATCTTCTCTTAGGAAGGTAATAATATATCAGGATGCATTAGAGGACAAAGATGAACAAGGCTCTGCTGGTTTTTCACAACCAATGTTTATTGAAAAAGATGAAAACATGTAATAGTTTTGCTAACTGTCCTTCAGTAGTCAAGCTTGTTTAGAATCACAAAGCAACCCAGCAGCTCTTCTGGACACACGCAGGTCATCTGGGAAATTGCTTTGCAGAGTAATCAATTATGGTCCCTACTTTTGACTTCCTGACCCTCAAAGCCAAAGATGGCATTCAACATGTTATTTAATGTTTTATTATTGTTTTATGGGCAAATATAATATTGTTCCATTTGAAGCAGGACAGCTTTGTAGCATATGTCCATTTGTCCATGCAATTAAATCAAGTCTATATGTTGACATTCAGTGTCCATATCTGGCTTATATTAGAGCAATCCGGATGATACCCAACCCATCAAGAACAGATGTCAGTGAAAGATGGATAATGCCTATCTTCCCTTAAAACTTGGACAAACTAAAAAATTGAAATTAATTACAAATATAAAATGTATCTGCTTATTCTTTCCTCTAGTGAGTTTTCCAAAACACAACGGAAAAGTTCTTTCAGAAAAACAAGTGCTAAAAGGATAGTAGTTAACACACATTCCACATATGTCTGCCTGAGCGTCACTGTCTTCATTCACTTATGGATTATACTGTCAATCATTAAGTCTAATAATGTTCACCAAGGAGACATGTATAAAAGTGAAAAAATTAGGAACAACCTAAACTCCTAGTAGTGGAGGAGTTTTAAATAGACTATAAAATATCCATAATTTGAACAACTATGCACTCATTATAAAGGGAAACATTTAACAACAGGAAAGATGTTCATGGTAATTTTATATGAAAAAGAAAGTTATAAAATAGTATGATCAAATTTCTGTAAGCACAAAAATATACATCTATAAAATAAAATTCGAGTCAAAAAATGTTGTTTCTGCACAGTGAGATTATGAAGTTTTGTTTTATTTTGCATTTATATTTTCAGAAATTTCTATGGCAAAACATGTAACTTCTATAATAAGCAAATGTTAAAGCAAATAAGCCTTACCATAGGCAAAATATTTCAAAAAAATATGTAAAATTATAAAATCACATAATAATAGTTTCCATGAACCAACCAATTGTTGTTATCTTTAGTACTGGTGCATCTGCAATTTTCTCTTGGGTGTATATGTTAAAAAAGTACCCCAATTTAGGATGGGAGGTCGGGAATGGTTCAGGCTCACATACATTTTAGGCTGCACTGCCACTAAGAAATCTGGCGAAGATCCCTGACTGCACAGCCTGGAACTCTTCTGTAAGTAGCCCTACCATTATATTAGAGAGAAATCAGAGACATCTTACTTTTGCTGTTATGTAATCGACAGTAGGCAGATAATAGCAACTCCGAGTTCTACAACAAAGATTCAGATGTCCAATTCCTAGAAAATCCAACTAGGGGCTTTAGTTTGCTGATGGAATTCCTAGTTACTGACCCTAATCCTGACCTCAGTAGCAAACTCCCTCTGATTCTTACAGTTAACATGTCTCCTCAATTTGTACTCTACTGCAGCTATTGCCTGCATTCCCTAGTCAAATTAACTTGTTCCTCAATGAGGTAAGTTCCCCCTTGGCATATGCTCCTGGTAGAACTCAATTTGTACAAGAGAAATAGTAAATCTATTTACATATCTTTAGTTCAATAAAAACTGGCAGACTTACTGTGGGTTAATTTGATTAAGAAGTTTCCACATTGGGCAATAGTAAAGACTTGATACACAAAAGTTGCACAGTCTGGAACTGATAAAGCCTGCCGTCTATCTTGTTGAGTAATCATATAAAAGAAAATTACATTTATACCTAACTTGAGAAATAAAGCTTCTAAAAGGCATTTAAACAAATAATTTACCCAGGCAACTATGTACAAACTTCCTCACTACTTCAGCTTTAAAAAAACCTGTACTACTAAAATTGGTTAAAAAAATAAAAGCATATTTAACTTGGACCTTTTGCAACATTATTTGACTTAAGCCATGTAGAACTTACAGGAAAATTTTGACATAGTTTTTCCCAATGTTACAACGGGTAAGCAATATAAACCTCTGGGGGGAAAATAAGACAAGGGAAAGGGAAGAGAAAGACATTGAAACTGGTCAGCCTCAGTACTACCGAAATTATGGACACCTGACTCTATAAATGATATATTGAAGATTCCTAACAAGGCTAACAACGTTACTACTCAAAAAATTGGTTTACTTTCCAACTTAGCAGTTTGAACATGGAGAAAACGGGGTTATTGTGATGGCTAAATCCATCCGGTCAACACATGGATTTGGAGTACCTACATCAGAAGCTGCTGTAGGCATGGGAATTAGTACAAATTATCATGGTCCCTGTCCAAGCTGCTTGGACTCATCAGGAAGAGGATCAGAGAGGGCCTGCAGAGGCAGAGTGTGAGTTGATAAGCACTGAATAGAATGGGGCAGTGGATGGGTCAAGGCACACCGGATGCAGGAGACAACCCACGCAACGGCTAAAGACATAGAGGTAAAAAATATAGCTTGGGAGTGGCAAGTGGATTAATATGGTTGGGACACAAGCTCCATACAAGAAAATGGCAACTGGAAATCTGGTTGATCCAGATCAGACACAGCCTAATAAGCCTTGCTAACAAATTTAAATTCTCCAAAGGCAGTTCTATCCAAACTTCAGACATCTCCATTCAACCTTCAACTGCTGCCATACCCAAGTGCCACCTAGCCCATTTACTTGTAAAAGTCAATCTGACAAAGAACTATTAAAACTCAACAATGAGAAAACAACCCAATTAAAAATGGGCCAAAGACCATAACAGATACTTCACCAAAGAAGGTACATAGATAGAAAGTAAGCATACAAAAAGATGCTCCAAATTATATGTCATCAGGCAAATTAAAATGACAATGAGATACCGCTACACACCAAAGAGAATGGCAAAAATCCAGAACACTAAAAACACCAAATACTGCAGAGGATGTGGAGCAACAGGAACTCTCATTTATCGCTGATGGGAATGCAAAATGGCATAGCCACTTTGGAAGACAGTTTGGCCGTTTCTTAGAAAACTAAACGTACTCTTACCATGTGATCCAGCAATTGTACTCCTTGGTATTTACCCAAGAGTTGAAACTTATTTCCGCACAAAAAACCCTCACACAGATTCTTACAGCAGCTTTATTCATAGTTACCAAAACTTGAGAGCAACCAAGATGACCTTTAGTAGATAAATAAACTGTAGTCCATCCAGAAAATGAAATATTAGTAAGTGTAAAAAAGACATGAACTACCAAGCCACAAAAAGACATGGAGGAGGAACCTTAAATACATATTACTAAGTGAGAGAAGCCAATCTGAAAAGGCTACATATGATTCCAACTAAATGACATTCTGAAAAAGGCAAAACTGTGGAGACAGTAAAAAGATCAGGGGTTGTCGGGGTTTATCGGGAAGGAGGGATGAAGAGGCAGAACACAGAAAATTTTTAGGAAAGTGAAATTACTCTGTATAGTACTATAATGGTGGATATACGTTGTTATACCATTGTCTGAAGCCACAGAATGTACAACACCAAGAGTGAACCCTAATGAAAACTATGGACTTTGAGTGATGATGATGCATCAATGTAGGTTTCTTAATTGTAACAAATGTACCACCCTGGTGGGGGATGTTGATATGGGGGAGGGTGTGCATACGTGGGGGAAGAGGGATATGGGAAATCTGTGTACTTTCCACTCAATTTTGCTGTGAACCTAAAACTGCTCTAAAAAAATAAAATCTATTAAAAAAAGACTCATTTGCTTATATTTACATCAAAAAGAAATTTTATCTAAGTATCACAAATGGAATACCTGTTATTTCTTGTCATAATAGAAGGTTTTATGTACACACATACACATATACACGTAATGAAATCAAAACAATATAATTAAAGACTACCTAGTTAGTGAGTTCTACCTATCTAAGGCCTATTTTGGCTTTGTTAAAATAAAATGATGAGCAAGTGGCATGGGTGTTAGACACACAAGCACCAAAAGACTTTCTCCTTTACATGTAAGAGAGATCTGTAGACCATGTCAGAGCTAACATAATTAAAAAGGAAATAACTTCCTTAATACATGACTCTGTGTTATTTAATTCATAGTTAAAAAGCTGCAAATAAAACTCCAGACCCTGATGTTTTTATTGGTGGATACTACCAAATATTTAAGGATTACATAATGCCAGTCTTACATAAATTCCTCCAGAAAAGAGAGAAGAAAAAAAAGATGTTCAAACTTAGGAGTTTAGCATTATCATGATACCAAAACTAGACAAAGGCATTGTAGAAAAACAATAGATCAATATGCCTCATGAACATAGATTTTAAAAAATATTCTTAACAAAATGTTAGCAAATTGAATCCAACAATATATAAAAAGGATGATACACTATGCCCAAGTGTGGTGCATCCCAAGAATGAAGGTTTAACATTCTGAAAAAAAATCAATGTATTTTACTGTATTAACAGAACAAAAGAGAAAGCCCACCTGATTATTTCAAGAGATACAGAAAAAGCATTGGACACAATTCAATGCCCACTCAGGAAAATAGGAAAAGAAAGGAATATCTCAATGGAATAAAGTTAACAGCCAACATCATTCTTAATGGTGAAAGACTGACCAATTCTCCCCTTACATTAAAAACAAGGCAATGATGTCCATTTGACCATCTGTATTAAACACTACGCTGCAGCTTCTAGCCAGCGCAGTAAGAAAAGGAAATGAAAGCCATAGTTTGGAAAGAAAGCAGTAAAATAGCCTTTATTTGCAGATCACATGATTGTGTACCTATAAAATGCAAAGTAATCTACAAAATGCTATTAGAATAAGTGAATTTTGCAAAGTCACAGGATACAAGTGTTACCAAACCGAGCTAGGTTCACCCACCCCATACGTAATGATAAGCCAATTACTGATGCACTGATCTTATGCAGAAAGGTTTACTGAACAGTGCCAATCAAGGAGGCAAAAAAGTAGTTCAGCTCACATCTACCTCATCATCCTGCTTACAGTTTGGGATTTTAAGGGGTTGGGAACAAAGAACCTGAGTTGGTGGAGACTTATTGGATAATTTAACATTAGTCCACACTTGGTAAGAAATTTTGAGTTGTCAGGGTTTGACTGGTTAAAGGGAAAGATGAACTGCATCTCAATTTTTGCACGTGCACAGGAAGTCTGCATGCCTGTCCACAGATCGCATGTGCAAATCCAGGGGGATCTGATATGTAACACACAGAGCACTTTTTTTTTTTTTTTTGACCGGTAAGGGGATCACAACCCTCGGCAGGGTGTTGTCCACACCACGCTCAGCCAGTGAGCACACTGGCCATCCCTATATAGGATCCGAACCTGCGGTGTCCAGCACCACACCCTCCCGAGTGAGCCAAGGGGCCAGCCCCATGCAGAGCATTTTAGCCCTGCCACATCATAAGTTCATCTGTTGGTCAACTTCGGGTCATCTGCACCTGAGCCACCTTTGAGATCTGGTTTTCTCCAGTTTAGGTCAGACACTTAAAGCATGATTTGGGACTTCCATCAGATCTTAGGACCTTTCCACCCTAGTTCAGCTGCTCCTGCAAAACAAACTGAGAGGAGCCATTAATCATGAACTCCTAAGCTGAAGAGAAGAGGACTTTTAACTCTTTGGTTGCCGGTTTCATAAAGTCAATATACAAAAATCAACTGTGGAGGTATCAAGATGGCAACGGGTCTGGAGCGGCCGTGCCAGGAGACAGCGTGACCCTGAGAAGTGTGCGCTGTGATACCAGAGTACTATTTGCATTTCCAAGAGCAACAAAAAACGAATAAATCTTTCAACAACAAACCTACAACGACAAACAAGCAACAACAGGTCCGAGGTTTTAGGGCCGACACAAAAGAAGACTCCTGAGAGCGCCCAAGCCCTGCTGCGGGTTCGAGCGAGTAGCCCGAGACAACAAAGGCCAAGTAAGCCAGCAGAGACGACACAGAAACAGAGTGGAATACACTGGACCAGCCCAACTCTGCGAGCTCTGTGAGTCACTCCCAGCCCACCCGTAAAATACATTTTCACCATAAAATTAACAGCTATTATTATTCTTTAATATTTGTTTCCAGCCACTGTTTTAAAAAGGAAAAATATTTTGTACTTAGTTAAAATTCCCTTTGAAGAAACCAGGATGGTGACGGGTCTGGAGCGGGCGTGCCAGGAGACAGCGTGACCCTGAGAAGTGTGCGCTGTGATACCAGAGTACTATTTGCATTTCCAAGAGCAACAAAAATCGAATAAATCTTTCAACAACAAACCTACGATGACAAACAAGCAACAACAGATTCGAGGTTTTAGGGCCGACACAAAAGAAAACTCCTGAGAGCGCCCAAGCCCTGCTGCGGGTTCGAGCGAGTAGCCCGAGACAACAAAGGCCAAGTAAGCCAGCAGAGACGACACAGAAACAGAGTGGAATACACTGGACCAGCCCAACTCTGCGAGCTCTGTGAGTCACTCCCAGCCCACCCCCACTTGTGGGGCGAAGCCCGACTGCTCCCTGCCCGCCTGGCTCCTGCCTCCCACCCCAGGCCAGGTG
>NW_007733020.1:29251-29789 GCF_000696425.1 Galeopterus variegatus | reverse complement strand
ACATGCCTCAGCCCTGTTCTGAGCACACAGAGTGGGGAGAGGTCCGGCAAAAGGAGGCGGAGTCTCGGAAAAAAAATAAATAAATAAATAACAATAAATACACACCCTGCGGGAACCCTTCGCAAGGCTCAATAGCCCCACCTAGTGTTCACAGAGTGTGAAAATGCCCTGATAGCGAGGTGCAGAACACACACACCTTACGGGACTGGTAGGGTGGAGCAGACTTTCCGCAGAGGTCCAAGATCCGAGTGAAAATCCCTGCCAAAATGAACAAACACCCAAAAAGAGATACCAGAAATGCAAAAAACCAAGAAAGTACACCACCAAAAGTTAATAAATCTCAAACTCTAGATCCTATAGAACAAGAAGCTCTTGAAATGAATGACAGGGAATTTCGAGTTATAATCCTAAAGAGACTGAATCAGATACAAGAAAACACAGCTAGATAGCATGATGAAACCAAGAAAAACATACAGGACCTGAAAGAGGAAATGTACAAGGAAATCACTGTCACAAAAAAAAAAAAAAAAAAAAAAAA
>NW_007733020.1:27638-28768 GCF_000696425.1 Galeopterus variegatus | reverse complement strand
GAGGGCCGACCCATGCTGGGGGGCGTCAAAGAGGAACTGTGTGCTGAGGGACCCTCCCCCGAGGAGTTCACACCTGGCATTTGGAGACACTGGATACCTACTTGGCAGTGTGGGGCAGGGCACAGCTTTGATGTCTCAGATGAAAGACAAGGTTTGTAGAAGACACGCCTCAGCCTTGTTCTGAGAACACAGAATGGGGAGGGTTCCGGCAAAAGGAGGCGGAGTCTCTGAAAAAAAAAACAATAAATACACACCCTGCGGGAACATTTTGCAAGGCTCTATAGCCACACCTAGTGTTCACAGAGTGTGAAAACTCCCCGATAGCGAGGTGCAGAACACACACACCTTACGGGACTGGTAGGGTGGAGCAGACTTTCCGCAGAGGTCCAAAATCCGAGTGAAAATCCCTGCCGAAATGAACAAACACCTAAAAAGAGATACCAGAAACCCAATAAAACAAGAAAGTACACCACCAAAAGTTAATAAATCTCAAACTCTAGATCCTATGGAACAAGAAGCCCTTGAAATGAATGACAGGGAATTTCGAGTTATAATCCTAAAGAGACTGAATGAGATACAAGAAAACTGAGCTAGACAGCATGATGAAACCAGGGAAAACATACAGGACCTGAAGGAGGAAATGTACAAGGAAATCACTGTCATAAAAAAAAATGTAGCAGAACTTGCCAAACGGAAGAAGTTATTCAGCGAAATAAAAAACACAATGGGGAGTTTAACCAGCAGGATAACGGAAGTTGAAGAGAGAACCTCGGTTCTTGAAGATGGGCTCTTTGGAGTAATACAAGCAGACAAGAAAAAAGTATCAAAGATATTGAAGGAAATCTGAGAGAGATATTAGATAACCTAAAGCGCTCAAATATTCGAGTCATGGGTATTCCAGACGGGGAGGAAAAAGGAGATTGTATTGAAAACATATTCAACAAAATAGTGGCAGAAAACTTCCCAGACATAGGAAAAAACACAGATCTTCAGAGCCAGGAAGCTCAACAATCCCCAAATGTATTCAATCCAAAAAGGGCTTCACCAAGACATATTATAGTCAAAATTCCAAAACTCAAGGACAAAGAGAGAATCTTGAAAGCTGCAAGAGAGAAGCATCAAATCTCCTA
>NW_007733020.1:25728-26285 GCF_000696425.1 Galeopterus variegatus | reverse complement strand
AGATTGGCTGACTGGATAAGAAAGATGGACCCAACTATATGCTGCCTACAAGAGACCTACCACACCCATAAAGACTCATATAGATTAAGAGTGAAAGGATGGAAAAGATCTTCCATGCAAACCGAAAAGAAAAACGAGCTGGAGTAGCTATTCTCATATCAGACAAAATAGACTTTAAACTAAAAACCATAAAAAGAAACAACGAGGGTCACTACATAATGATAAAAGGACTGATGCATCGAGAAGACATAACCATGATAAATATGTATGCACCCAATGTTGGAGCACCCAGATTTATAAAACAAACTCTATTAGACCTAAAGAAGGAAATAGACACTAATACCGTAATACCAGGGGACCTGAACACCCCACTGTCAATATTGGACAGATCAACTAGGCAAAGAATTAGCAGAGAAACACAAGATCTTAACAATACTCTAGACCAATTGGACTTGGCAGATATCTACACAACCGGCAGATATCTACAGAACATTCTATCCAACAACCGCAGAATATTCATTCTTCTCATCAGCACATGGATCATTCTCCAGGATAGA
>NW_007733020.1:22384-24125 GCF_000696425.1 Galeopterus variegatus | reverse complement strand
AAGGTGAATGAATCAATTCACACACATACATACACACACACACACACACACACACAAAAACCCAAACAAACATACAAACAAAAAAACCCAAAAAACTGGGGTGGGAGAGGAAGATATAACAACCACAATTTTTTTTTTTTGAAGTTGTTACAACAAGGAAATGGAGGGGACACACTTTGGTGGGAGGGGGGAGAGGGAGGAGGGAGGGAGGTTTCGGTGATGGGACATAATAATCAACTACATTGTATATTGACAAAATAAAAATTCAAAAAAAAAAAAGGAGATAAGTAATCATGAAAATCTGAATACAAATTCAGCCCTTAAGTTCTCCGGAGTCCTCACCTCAGCCACAGACATCTCTCTCTATGCTGTCATTACCTCTTTAACCCAAGAGATTTTTTAAAAGAGTATTTTAAAATTCCTAAATGATTAGATTATTTCTTGTTCATTTTTGTTCATAGTTTTATGGTATTTTGACAGTGAAATAAAGCCCATATAAAATTTTCTTACTGGAATTTACTAAGGTTTCTCTTCAACATTATATATAACTTACTTATATAAATATTTCTTGGGTGCTGGAAAAGATATTTAATATCCATTGATTAAAATGGCATTTAATTACTATTCATATATATATTATAGTATATTTATTAATTTTTTATTCATCCAGTGATTACATTTAAATGTTTATTATGCCTTTTCACATGTTGGAAATGTAACACAGTGGAGCACTAAAGATGATTGAGACACTCCTTTCATAGTCCCTGTCCTTGAGAAACTCATACGTTAGTGAAGCAAATGATAAGTAATCTGACAAATAACGACAATGGGATGAATATTTTGACGGTTTGGATATGTGCTATAGAAGCACATAACCCAGGGTTGGGGGTCATTGTCTTTTGTCTGGGATAAGTGATGTGCAAGCTAAGAGTAAACTAGTCAACGATAAAGTATTACTGAGGTAGCATCCAGCACATATGAAGAGCTGGAGGCTCGAGATGACATAATGTGTTTGAGGAGCTAAAAAAAGCTAGGATAGGAAGTAGCAATAGAAGTGTGTGGTAAGGAATAACCTCAGAGAAATAACTTTACATTGTTTACTTGAGTACCCATTAATGAGTTTAAAGTAGGTTGGTAAGATGATGAAATTTTAGTTATAGGAAAATAACCTAGGTTGCAAGTCAAAAAATAGTTTAGATGAGGCAAAACTAGAAAACAAAAACAAAAACAAAAAACACCTGGAAATGGTTATAGTAACCCAGGAGAGAGAGAAAGATGAAACGAATAAAGTTATTGACAGTGAGAGTGGAACTGAAAGGACCAATATGGGTTAGTGACACAAAGTAGTTCATTCAAACTCTGTCTTTTCTAGAATATATAAAACACCACATTGGAGAGCATTTCTTTCAAAGACATGAGGATAGGGGACATATTGGTCTGCTTTTCACTTTTCCAGTTTCCTTAAACCACTGTACTTTGTTGTAATTTATAATTCTTTGATGACTTGTTATCAGGTATTACTATTCACCGTAGGCTTCTAGCAGCTTTCTAAATGACCTCTTCTCATCAAATTTTGTCATTTTACCTTCAGTTTCCAATATGCTGCTATTGTACCTGAGGAAGACTTATTTTTTTTATTTTATTTTTTTTGTCTTTTTTCCATGTCCAGCAACGGATCGCAAGACACAGAGACACAGAAGAGAATCTGAACACAGAGGTCTTACTAAGTTGTCCAGTTTAT
>NW_007733020.1:16745-22146 GCF_000696425.1 Galeopterus variegatus | reverse complement strand
CGTTGCCGGACACGGAAAAAAGACAAAAGACAAAATAAATAAATAAATAAATAAAAATAAAACACCACACTGGAGAGCATTTCTTTCAAAGACATGAGGATATGGGACATATTGGTCTGCTTTTCACTTTTCCAGTTTCCTTAAACCACTGTACTTTGTTGTAATTTATAATTCTTTGATGACTTGTTATCAGGTATTACTATTCACCGTAGGCTTCTAGCAGCTTTCTAAATGACCTCTTCTCATCAAATTTTGTCATTTTACCTTCAGTTTCCAATATGCTGCTATTGTACCTGAGGAAGACTTATTGAACAACACATTTATCAGGCTATTAATAAAATAAGACAGCTTAATGAATAAGTCTTATTCATTAGACTCTCATCCGGAAAGCAGGAGGTAGTCTGTCTTCTACCGATTTTCTCATGTTTCTCAACCCATTTACCCAGTAGAATCTTGCTCCCTTACCTCTAGCTCTGCTGCTGCATTTTGGAAAGTGGAGGTTGTCAGAAATACGAGTACTGTTTTAGTCAATTTGTTATTATACACTAATGATATGTTTAAAGCTTTTTTTCTAATTATATTAGGAAAACCCTTATGTTTCAGTATATAGCTTTATATTTGGCAAATTGATGAAATAATTGGATAACCTATATTTGTTGACCAAGATACATATTAATGAAGAAGTAAGAGAGGTGTGCATGTTTATTTATATTAGTTACCCATTACCTGACTCATTTTTATATGAATACCAAGAATTAACAAATAAAATGATTTGATAAAATTGGACTTCTGATAATTTTGGAAAATTTGATCTAAGTTGGTAAATTATTTGAGATGTCTTTAATTGACTAACCAGATCGTACTGATTTTAGTTGCCATTGTGATACAATCCTCTTAAGTGACATTTATAGCTGTCATACAATTTCTATCATTAGATTTACCATCATTGTTATATGTTACCATTCAATTACTAAGCCATATTATAAAAATATTATCACTATGCTTATTATATTTTTAATTGATGCTATGTAAAGTAGCAACATATATTTATCTATTTAGATATTTGCCCATCTCTACCTGTATATCATCTATCTATCCATCTATGTTTTTTTTTTTTTTTTTTTTTTTAACCTTCCTACCAGGCCTTGTTTCCCTGCTCTACTGCAGCAACATTTTCTCACTCAGGAGCTCTGAAGAAAGCTCTAGAGTTAAACAAATTATTTCCCTGACTTGGGATGCTGAGGAGGTTAAATTGTGCTGAAAAAACACAATTATGTGTGGAGGCTGATAAACTCCATCTGTATTCTTACCACAAGGAGGCCCATTTTATATTTTAATTCTTAATATTTTGAGATTTCTAGAATAAGTTACCAAAGGAGAAAAAGTGACACTTTTTTCATACAGATGCATATTTTCATTTCCAACAATTAAAGTTTTAGTTTATTTTTGTTTTTACCTAATTACTTATTCTTGAAACACATGTTAATATTTGTTGAATTTTCCAAAACATTTTTCTTTAAAAGGGCACAATGCACTATTAGGCTTCTTTCAATAGGAAGGAATATTCAGCTCAATATTTTAGATGAGTAATCAATAGCCCAGAGAGGTTGATTCAAGGTCACACAGTTGATCAATCTTCATTTAGAAAATAAGACATCATTCTAACTCAATTTTGAGCCTCAATAATTCCAACAGTAATTCCACTTTAAGATTCTACATATTTTTTCTTTTTTAGAAAATAAGCAAATATTATATCTAGCTTTCTAAATAATTTTTGAGGCCCTATTAAATTTCACTCTTTCTAAGTATACATGTGTATGCCTTTTTGCACACTTGAACATTTTCTGTGGTCAGTGTAAGAAAATATTTTTAGAGATTGAATTATAGAGAAAATTGTTAAAACTGTTTATACTGTACCATGAGACTTTGACGTCAACATTGTGGTCAGAAATTTAATCTGAAAATAATAAGCTTATAAAATATACATATATGCAAATAGGTAGATAAAAATAGATTTTTTAAATGTTGCATCTGACTCACAGGAGCTAACTGAACCATGAAATGTGAAAATCTGAAACACATGAAAATGAGGAACAAATTCAAACATGTCCAGGGCAACAAATAAGATTTTTATGTTTTTTGTTTGTAGTTTTTGTTTTTGTTTCTAGGTGACTAATGTGTATCTTTAGCGATGGATGATATGACAAAATAATCCTGACTGAACTCAACAGTCTGAATCTTGAATAAATTAGATATTCAGAAACTTATGAAAATTTTACGTGATGTGCTAATGACCTGCTTCTCTTTGGCCATTTCTGTGCTTTTGTTGTCTAGCAATGTTTAAATTGCACTTGCCCATCACCTGTGATACTTTTGAGGGTAGGTACTGTGTCTTCATCCATCTTTTTATTTTCAGGTTCTACACAGGGTTCGGCTCAAAATAAATACTCAGTAAATTGTAGAATAATTAAGTGACATGGAAAGAAAATCACATGAACACTTGAATGTTAATAAAGCTTTAAGAAAAATTAACTGACTTTAAATCTTTCCCTAAGAATCTTTTTCATTTATTCTGACACTTCTTTTTTTCATCTTAATGGGATAGAAGTCAAAAGGGGAGCAGATATACATTTTGGCTTTTAGTAAATTAAAAGAGTCAAAAAATATCTTTATGACACAGAGGTGACATTTTAAAAATGGAGCTTGAAAATGAATAGGATTCTGACAGCAGAAATTGCAGTACTTAGATGGGAAGGAAAAACACAAGCAAAGACTTCATATCATAAGATTGAATGTGTGAATCAAAGATAATAGATTGATTTAACTGGAGGCTAGGGGCAGGTATACAGAAAAACTTGTTCAAGTTAAAGTCACAGCCTTGAATGCCAGAAAGATGAGTTTACCTTAATCTGTTAGGGATAAAAATCCAATAAATTTTTAAAGGTCATCTTTTTATATATACAGTACTAGTTTCTTTTCATTTGATTGGATTGGATGTGCGACCTGTATGTAAATATTATTCTTAATACAGGTGATCATTTCCTCATTTACTATTAACTGAACAGTAAATGATCTTAAGTTTTCAGTATAGGTAGACTTTCCTGCCATTGGACTCTTCTTTTGTTAAAAAAAACAGTCTTTCTGAATATATTTTTAAAGGAGAAATTATTATATGTGCTCTCATTGCTCTCTGATTCAACTATTTGCATCCTCTTCTGTGTGTGAATAAATGTGCTTTTGTTTTACCACCTTACTTCTTAAAAGTCATAGCTACTTTTATACTCTAAACACTCTTAACAAATTAGATAATAACAAATTAAATGCTTTTCTTCACATCTTGGTGAATCTCACCCCTAAATATTAGTTTCATTTTGATCCAGTTATAGAGAATTGAGGACCTAGTGTACTGGCATGGATTGGTTCCAGTAGTTCTAAGACTCAGAATAATTTTTGGTATGTTATTTTTAACAGTGTAGGATCAGAGAAGGCAAGATCCATCCACCTTAGGATTTGGAATAGTCTGTTGGGTCGTATTTTTAAAAATCCCTTTTTTATACCTCTCCTCAAGACAACTGTGTGAGAATAAAACTGTTCAGTCAATTCCAAACCACTTTAAAGTGGAATTGAACTGAAGTTTATTTCTCAAACCAAGGTGAGCCAGAATAAGGTCATTCTTGAAACATCGGAGTAGGTACCAATCCTCTCAGCATTATTTTACAGGCCATTTTAAAAAAACACATGATAGAGAGTTAAAATAAAAGAAAAAATAGTTTTCCATTCGTATGATCATATTGCTCTTATCATTTGTGTGTTTGTACCAGAAGTCAAAGGTCTTACAGAAGAAACAATATGCAAACAACCTAAGAAAATTGTACAAGAACAGCAAGGCTATTTCAAATTTACTCTCTTGGAGTTTGAAGCATCTCACTTTTTTCCCTCCTCTTTCCTGGCCGGCATATTCTCTGCAGTTGCTTACTTGATGCTGATCCACTAGTGAGGGCTGCTGCCGACCCAGACAGCATAAGTCCTTGCCTCCACACTGTCCAGCAGCTCTTCCCCTCTCCTCTCACACTGCAGCTTTCACCTGCCCTGCAGATGGCATTTACCAGGCACAAGAAAGTGACCTCCTCAGACATAACAGGCAGAAAACTGCCACTTATAATGAGTGCACTTTGGGTCCTTAGAGGAAAGCAAAGGGAATGCAAGTGAGGGGAAATCCTTCATGCAGCTTTGCTGCTAACTTAGATGACTATTCACAGCTGTTGCTTTCTTTAGGTAAATAGGTTTAAGAAAAATAGTAAACTAGATACTGAAGTTTAAAACACTTCATCATTGTATTCTGTTTTCTTATTCCTTGTTCATTAGGTTTAAAACAAGCTTACCATGAAAACGAAGTAAGACTCTGACAATACCCTGAAGTTTGAATTTTTCATTATTATTATATTTTCTTCCCTGTTAGGTCTGACTCTTGTGTAACTATGCCCTCAGGGAAGGAGATATTGAACAAGCAAGCACTGTTTTTATTTGGGGTTATAATATATCCTTTTTTATGCATTACTCTGCATTTCTTTCCTGGAGATAATGGCAATATAATTTTGAAATATCCTTTAGTAGAAGCTTCTATTGTTATCGACGGCAGAAATAAGAATTCTAATTGTGCCGGTCCTTCTGTCATATTTGTGTTTACATATATACAGCAACTGTTTATTGGAAGGTTGGCTTAGTTTACTGATATTTTTCCTTAATGATTTAGATTAGAATAATGGTAAGCAATATAAAAGAAAAGGTGGCTTGGGATTACCCAGAGAATTGTGAAATTTTGTTTCATTGTTGTCAGACAGATCCTCACATGCTACAGCGTAGGAGAAAGCATAACAGACTGAGAGGTGAACGGGCCTGGGAATTAAGAGACTTGATTTTGATTCCCTGTTCTCCTGCTACCATTCCCAAAGGCAAGACATTTCCCTTCTTCATTCTTCAGATTCTTTATTTGTAAAATTAACGAAAAACTTGGCTATTTCCAAGGTCTTTCTCAGAAATATATATATATTTTTTTCCCTAGAGCATCAAACACTTAAATTGTAACAAATCCTTGCTCAGCAATATAAATGGGTGTGATGGGGTTCAGGATAAGCTACCCTAAAATATGGCACCTCATCATACTGAGTATTTTAAACTGAAGTAACTTGAGAAAATAGTAGAAGCAGGAAGGTCTTTCTGACAGTCTTCTGCTATTCTCCCCTGAAGCAGGCCATAAAAGAATTCTGTGATTTTCCTCTAAAGTATGTCATAAGATCCTAATTTCAGAGGTGTTCTCCTTCTATCCAGAGAAAATAAATGAAGACACAGAGACACAGAAGAGAATCTGAACACAGAGGTCTTACTAAGTTGTCCAGTTTAT
>NW_007733020.1:15186-16104 GCF_000696425.1 Galeopterus variegatus | reverse complement strand
AGGAAAAGTTATTACTCTTTCTGCTCAACAGATGATTCAAAGGTGTAGGTTAAATAACTTGATATATAATTTTACATATCTCTAAATAATAGGATTCTGTGTGGAATGATAAGGCAAATCTGACATAAATCTATCTATCATTACACCTGCTCTCAGTAGTATTTTACATGAGGTGGTTAGATGGTTGATCTGAATTGCCACTACCCAAATGGATGAAATCACACTTCGTATGTAATTTGGCAATGAGAGTAAAATGTTGTGTGCTAAGTGAAACGAAGGAAAATTAACATTTGGATGGCATACTATTCTTAGGAAAGATAGATGGTTAATTTTATGTGTCAACTTGACTGGGCCACAGGGTGCCCAGATATTTGGTCAAACATTATGTTTGGTGTGTCAGTAAGGATGGTTTTGGACAATACTAATATTTATACCAGTAGGCTGAGTAAAGCAGACTGTTGCCATAATGCAGGTGGTCCTCATCCAATCAGTCGAAGGCATGAAGTGTACAAAAAGGCTGACTTTCCCATGAGGAAGAGTGAATTCTTCCTGTCTGATGGCCTTTCAGCTGAGACATCAGCTTTTTCTTGCCTTGAACTGGAACTGAAACATCACCTCTTCCAGGATTTTGAGCTTGCTGGCCTTCAAGCTGGAACTACACCATCAGCTCTCCTGGGTCTCCAGCTTACCTACTCACCCTGCAGATCTTTGGACTTGTCAGGCTCCATAATTGCATAAGCCATATTTCTTATAATAAATCAATCTCTCTCTCTCTAAAACAACAGAAAGCAGGAAGGTCATTCTGACATTCTTCTGCTATGTAGACAGACATTCTTCTATCCATCTCTCTATATGTCTATATAGAGATATAGAGAGATAACATTGTCTATATATATGTGTGTGTGTGTGTGTGTGTGT
>NW_007733020.1:12452-13839 GCF_000696425.1 Galeopterus variegatus | reverse complement strand
GAGATATGAAGAAATCAAGGTTGGGAGATTAAAGGATAAGGAAGAGGTAGTAGGGAAAAAATATATTTTATAAGATTTTCTATAAAAAATATTGGATACATCTTCAATTGTTGAATAAGTATGAGAGTATTTCAAAAAGTTTGTGGAAAAATAGAATTGGAAGATAATAGAAATCTTTCCATGGGCCTTTTGAAGTACCCACAAGACATTAGACTTTTCTCCATTGCTCCTATGCTGGAGGAGCTACTAGGGCTACAGGATGAAATAAAATATTCTGCAGTATGCTAATTCACTTTATTGATAGCAAAGTTGTTTTAAAATTACTATTGATGGAACCCCTAAGATTTTTGAAGAAGAAAAAGCCATGTTCTCTCATGGTAAATCGGCACCTCTAAACTGAAGCCCAATCATAGAATCAGACCAACTGAGGGTTGTTGGTTCACATCACAAGTAAAATGCTGAATTCTGTAATGTTTTGCTGTCACAACATTGACACAGAAAAGTAGGAAATCAGTTCCTGGCTTAAAACACAGTTCAGAAATAACTAGTCTGGAGTACTGATCTTTTGGAAAGGGATCCTGAACCACTGCTGGACTGAGTCAAGAATCAAGGTTTGGACAACTAGAAGTAAAGAAATGTATATTTATTACAATTTTAAAACCATGATGCACCAAGAAGAGAAGGCAGCAGCTAGAGCAGTATCACCAGCACCAGCAGAGGTATCAGGGTGAGAAAAGACGGTGAAAAGTCCCTGGTCCCCAGCCCAAAATGTTGTCCCCCTGGTCTGAAGCAGTACCATCTAAAATAGCAGCTGCCACCCAGCAGAGAGACAGTGATAAGGAAAGTCCCCTGGGTATCCAGGGCCAAAAGAATCAAATTTCTTCCAGTTAATACAGACAAATAAATAAAGGATAAATCAATAAAGAACTGTGCTCTTCTACACAGCTTTCAAACCAGGCAAGGGAGATGTGTGAACCATTCAAGAAAATGTGTCTCCAGTGGTGCACTTTGGAAACATTCTGTGACACTGTCACCAGGAGTTCCATAAGTGGTGCAGAAGTATTTCCTGGAAAATGTAGATGCACACAATTAAGTGGAAAGGAGCAGATTTATCCCAAAAGCAATGCACAAAACTGGAACTAATGACCATTTAGGCTCAAACCATGGATCAAATGGCCAGTGTTAGCTGGATTACATGGTACAGCTCATCAGCCATGGCAGACCCTGGCATAGCAACGTACGTGCACATACATCAGTAAATCCCAGCGCTGCCAAGACAGGAGCTGCCTGAACTCTGATGATTTTATTGGAGGACAATATGCATGGTCCCAGTCTGTAATGTGGATTTCTTAGAATCATTTTTTTTCTGTCTAGTTTACTTAATGAA
>NW_007733020.1:5470-12387 GCF_000696425.1 Galeopterus variegatus | reverse complement strand
TCCCAGTCTGTAATGTGGATTTCTTAGAATCATTTTTTTTCTGTCTAGTTTACTTAATGAATACTTAATGAGTAGAATATAATGAGAAATTAAGCATGTGCTGAGAAGTTCTAGGTACAAAAATCAACACGAGGATACTGACATGGTTTCAAGGTATCCCCCTTCCACATGCCACAGATTACTTATCAATCACACAGGGGAAAATTAGGGTAATTCTCAGGCAGACAGCAAAGCGATCTGACTTAACTTCATTACCAAGGAGACAGAGCAGCAAACTGACTGTATGTTTTCAATGATGTGATTCAGTGGACAAATCCCAACATCATCTATGGAGGATTCTTACCAAAGAGTTTACAACTTAAACATGAAAAGTCAAATACAGATTGCTAAATATTCTACAATACAGTTTTCCTAAACAATTATACAAATCTAGGACATGAAATATTCTATAATATAATTGGCCTAAACTCTTTAAAAATACCAACATCATAAAAGAAAATAAAAGGTGGGAGGACTCTTTTAGATTAAAATGGGGTAAAGAGACATTGCAATCAGGTAAAATGGATGATACTGTTTGTTTGAATCCTGAATGGAAAATTTTTTAAAAAGCTATAGAAATATTTGGGGGATGATTGGATACATTTGACTATGGAAATTAGAAAATATTTTTGAATAGTGTGAAATTTGTAGGGTGTAAAACCAGACAGTATGAAAAAGACCCAGCTTTGATGCAATCAGCAGAAAGCTACAAGAGTTTTCTCCTTCAGAGAGAAGGAGCAAATCCAGGCTTTTTGAGCCCTGAAGCTTACACAATTTTGAGAGCTCCCTTTCAGAAAAAAGACACAAAATCATTAATACAAAATTAGGTAAAATATTTAAGATTTCCTTAGAATAAGAAAAACAATTTTTAAAATTACAAACTAAAACAAATGAAATATAACATTGCCTTAAATGATATTACCTTGAAATGGATTTTGTAGAAAATTATACTAAACAACAACACCTGTAAAGGAGGGAAGAAAGAAAATGAGAAAGAGAGAGCTGGCTGTGGCACAGGTACAACAGAGTCTGTGGCAGTGTCCTCTTATCAGGCCAGGGGCAAGGGAGCCAGGTCTTTGCATCCCACTAGTGACCTGGTATATATGTGAGCATGATCAGCTGGGCAAGGCAGCTGCTGTCAGGCTAGGCAATTCCTGGAAGGTGCCGAAGCAATGAAACAAGAGCATTCACCACCCCGGCAACTGAAAAGACGTCGGCCTCTGTACGGAAAGAAGGATCTGGGGATGGCACCTCTGGTACACTACAGCTCAAACAGCACAAAATCCAGAGGAGAAAATAGTATAATTTTATTAATTAACTGCCTGACCTTTTTAATACAACGTTTTCCTATATTTTTTGGTTGCATAGTTTTTGATTATCTCTTTATTTGCCAAAGATTTATAATATTATTTCCCTTAGAGATAATAGATAATTTAGTCTTACCTTTAGGAGAACCATTCAAAATTATAGCTGTACTATGGTAAATGTGTTATTTTCTTCCAATTTGGAAAATTATTTTAAAATTTGGACAAATCTCTATCAAGTTTCTGCCATATATGAACTCTAAGATCTCAAGTATTCTAAGTTGTCTTGGGCAGTGATTAAGATTAAATGCTATTTGTAATGATGACACTCATTAATTCATTAGTATTCAAATATTCCTTGTAATGAGGTCTGTGAGTTTTATGTTGGGCCCTGCCCCTTTATTTCAGGACACAGGGAATTGGCACAGTGGTAGTAGGCATATTCTGGAAGCCACTGGGGAAAAGCAATAACTTTCTTATAAGTGGAAATGGTTGCAAAGCACGGATGTGTACATCTTGCTAACACAAATTAAATGTACCTACAACTTAGCTGCATCCCCATCATGCTGCAGCCATGAAGACCAGCCCATAGGAAGTGGCTAATGCAAGAGAAGCTCTGAGCTAAAGCTTCAGTAGCTTCAGGATAAATCTGGCTCCACTCCCAGGGTTCCTAACTTTCTGAGATTTTGCTTTCATTATCCCTTTGCCACGATGCTCACTGCTGCATGTTCACACATGGCCAGCCAACACAACAAACAAGCTACTAAGTGCAGCAGAATCTTGTGTTACAAATTCAGTGAAGCTAGATGAAATACAGGGCTATAAAGCCCCAATTTCTCAGGTCAGTTTGACCCTAGTTGAAGCAATGCTCAGTTTCAGTCAGATACTCCCAGCTCTTGGCCATGTGTCCAGCTTCTCCTATAAATCCAAGTTCCTTTAATGTGCTTTTTCAGGTAGGTCATAATTATACTCTTCCTCCAGGACTGCTGCTGTTTCTTTGGATTCAGTTATTGTCTTAGGAAGAAAAGTATTTTCTGTCTGTATCTTCTCTTTTTCCTTAAGTTCCTCTGTGTTTCACAATGGAATGGCATTTCTCTAGTCACCTGGACTCTCGTGTCATAGCATCTGTGTACACTCTTTGTAGAATTCTCAAAACTGGTTTTTCTACATTTCATGGAACATAGCATCTCCTGCTTAGCTCCTTGAGCTTTATCTGTATACACAATCTTTCTCTTCAGTCAGTTCTTCTAAAAGTCCCAAACACTTTTGGAACTCAAATCTCTAATGCACGTTAAATATAACTGTAATAAATTCTGTAAGAACCACAATCCCAAGGCAGAAGGTGAGAGTTGCTGCAAGCAAAGAGATCTGACTATGACATACATCTCTTTTAGAATTATGCTTAGAGTCAGATGGCTTTAAGAAATCTAATAAACTACATCTCTGAAAGTGTTAATGGTAGAAAGTTTTTAAAAAGTTATATTTTATTCAAGACCTATCAAACACTTTAATGTAATGACACTTCCAGCGATAATGTTTACCAGGGTGCAGGTGTCTGATGCATTTCTTTTGCTCACTGAAGTAAGGTCTTATTTGCCAACTTTTTAACACATTTTTTTCTTCATTTTGAGTCAAGGGATATGGTTAGCATAAAGATTATTAATGGACAAGATGTTTAATTGTCTCATTCCTTCATCTTGCATTCTTTTAGGTTGCTGATTTCTTACCAAATTCCATTTCACAATCTTTTCACATCCGTCGAATGCAAGCATCAGACTGGATACAGGTTGTTTCAATGAAGAGCATTTAGCTCTGAAATTTCTTACTTGCTGTGACATTGTAAAGTCTTATTTTACCCATCTTTCCTAGAGGATCATGCAATGACTGTATTTTTCATTTGGCCACCAGATATAAAGGACAACTGAAGTAAAAGCGTTTTTAAAATCTATTATATGTTGCTTTAATCACAATTATAATTTTCTGGATTAATTTTATTTTAATATTAATACTGTTACTCTAAGAAAGTTTGTGGGGAAAATGAAAATTTAAAAATGAAACAAGTAAAAAGAGCATTATGTGGTTGTTATTATTTTTCTACTTTTAACTTTCTCTAATACATTTAAATACATTAAAGTACCGATCAACCCTTCCAACAAATATCAGCATCATTGACATAAAATGTCTCTACAGTCCTCTCTCTATACACACCTCTCTATACACACACACACACACACACACACACACACACCTATACATAAAAGTTCTCATTCACATGTTTAGAGAGTAGAGGCTGTTTTGGAAAATCTAATTCAATATTTCTAAAATAAAGAATATTGAAATCATAGTTGCTGCAGTGATAAACCCTGTAGCAAATGAAAAGTCCTTCAAGATTCAAATAAATTAATTATTAAGTTTTTAACTGAACAATCAATTAATAATTAATTAAAGTCTATTAATGGTTGTCTCTTATTCTCACTTCATCTTACTCTGACATCTATCTATGGAAACAATTAAGCTGCTACTTAAAATGCTTTAGGACAAACCCAAAGAAGCACAAAAAGTGCTGAGTTAGTCTGAGTTTTTCACCTACTGGGAAGGCAATGGAGAGAAAGGAGGCAATTGCCAGCTTCCTTTAGTTTTACTCAGCACCGCTCACTGATTAAAATTCCCCAAGGGCAAGGAGATTTAATGGACCTCAGTGTTCAGTATGTTTGTCTTTTTCTCAGAATTCAGTCTATGGAAAACAGTATGGAGTTTTCTCAAACAACTACAGATAGAACTACCATGTGATCCAGCAACCCCACTACTGGGGATATATCCAAAGGAATGGAAATCATCAGGTCGAAGGGATACCTGCACTCCCATGTTCACTGCAGCTCTATTTACAATAGAGCCAAGATATGGAACCAACCTAAATGTCCATCGACGGACAACTGGATAAGGAAAATGTTGTATAGATACACAATGGAATACTACTCAGCTGTAAAACAGAATGAAATTCTGCCGTTTGCAGCAACATGGATGAGTTTGGAGAAAATTATGTTAAATGAAATAAGCCAGGAACAAAAAGAGAGATACTGCATGTCCTCATTCATAAATGGGAGCTAAGGAAGGAAGGAAGGAAGGAAGGAAAATAATACATTGAACTTTCAGAAAGAGAGAACAGAACTGTGGTTATTAGAGGGGGGAAGAGAGAGAGGGAGGGGGCTAGGGAGAAATTGGTCAGAGGACACAAAGAATCAGTATATTTTGTAATGATGAATATGCCAACTATCCTGATTTGATCAAGACATATCATTCACAAATACAGATAGTCAACTCGGTACCCCACAAATATGTATAATCAATTATGTTTCAATTAAAAAATAAGTAAAGTGCTTAGTATATTGCCTGACACACAGCAGGTTCTCAATAGATGGTAGATCTATAAATGAGTCTATCCAACCCCAAAGGTCATGGTCTTTGCCCTACTCTACACTTCTTCAAATTCAATCCATGATCTTCTAAATCCCCTCAATTCAGTTTGGCCCAGGCTTGACAGCAGAACCCACAATTGGAAATTTTGAGTCAAGAAACAGTCCCTACTCAGGGGGTCACTCTTGTTGCCATTGCTGCATAATTATTCCACTTGAGTTCCATTGGGGGGAGAGAGGGAGGACAGTTGGGGAGTGATAGGTCAAGTGGAGGGCATGGGGAAGGATTATGATTTGTAATGATGTATATGCTAATAATAATAATAATAATAATAATAATAATAATAATAATAAAAGAATCTTTCTTTTGTTGCTTACCTTCAGTGGTAAAACCAGGAATGCCTTCTTTTGAAAGCTTGGCAGTTAGAAAATCACTTAACCATGAGGCTCTTCAGAAGGAGATTTTAGTTTCAAGGGCAGGAAAAACTGTTTCTCTTTCTTTGACAATATGTTCAACATTTGTTTCATTTCATTTTCCCTCGCAACCAGAGTTTACATGGGTTTGGCTAGTGGTATGCTGGTAAATTTGTAATGACTGGCAAATTAGATGTTCCTCCATTCCTTACCTCTGCCCCCCCAAAGCCCTCATTAATAGTGTTTACTGATTTTTGTAATGTAAGTACTCTCACCGTGGTTATTTTGAGCTATAATGTGATGCTACTGAACCTAGAGACGGGAAGAACTGGGCACAATCAGCTCCCCTCTGCCCGTATACAACAGCCCTAGCACATCACAGTGCTTGGCCCTTGGGGAGAAAGAGGAAAGAAAGTCCGTAGGTCTGACTACAGCCTAAACCAAAGGATTCTGCTCTAAAATCCTGTGTAGCTGACTGAGTCTCCTATTACAGAAATCTTAGAGATTGATATCATGCAACCCAAAGGAAATACACCTTCTAAGAGTTGGTGGAACCATAGTTTTAGTCAAACCGAGTCATGAAACGTGTCTACTCAGTTGTCTTTTTACATTCTGATTATGGCTCTGCAGGAAGAATGAACTGCTTTCTTGATGAAGTTATGTTTGGCATCATTGAAGGCAAATTTTACTGCCTTGAAGAAAGATGAATTATAAAAGAAGATATTCCATTTCTTCCTTCCTAAGTTCCCCAAATGTTTTACATCAAATACCTTATTAAATTATAGTCATCACACAAAAAGCTTTATCTCACAGAAATTAGGCCTGAAAGAGACCTTAGGTGATAAGGCAATATTGAATACAACACTTTGAAAACTTTACAGCTATTATCGTTGTACAACTATTATGTTTTATTCTGGACTATCATAATATACTGTTCAGCTCAATAATTTTACAGAGATGATAAATGATTTTACCAAAGTCACACAATTATTATTAAAAGTTGAAACTAGTACCCAGATCTTTGGAATTTCATCCTGAGACTGTTTATATATCAGAATGCCTGCCCTATTCTTCACTCCTTTTGAAAATTGAAATAAAATTTTAATATTGTGTGTATTTGAATGTATGCTCTATAAAGTGAAGTTCTCTAATTTACCCAGTGTCTCAAGTCACTAGTAGATTTTGGGGCCCATTTTTAAGTCAGGAATATTATGTCATTGCCTATTTAGAAACTTTACATCACTTAGTTTTGGTATTACAAATATTATTTCTAGATAAGACACATCAAGAAAATGATAGTTGCAACTTTTTGTTTAAGAAGAAAATTGAAACTATCATTTTTTTCTTATTAAAATGTACAGATAGACACTGTGGTCAATCCCTTTCTTTCCAGATCTTTCATTGCTGTCATACTCAGTAATTCTTACTGATTGTTGAGGCCAAAGTCAACAGATTATCTGTATTTAGTTTACCATTATTTTACAGGTATGTCAGCCTTCATGATATTGCATATAGATATATTAGGTGTAATCCTAATCACTTGATTATAGACTTTAAAAATTACTAAGCTTCTAATGATGTCTTTAGATTTATAATCAATTGTATAATATCCTTGGTGACTTTAATTTTAGGATTGCTGTTTCACAATTTCTTAGATTATTTTTATGACAGACAATAGTAGTAAAAATTCTTTTTTTTTTTATTTTGTCAATATACAATGTAGTTAGTTATTGTGTCCCATCACCAA
>NW_007733020.1:0-1130 GCF_000696425.1 Galeopterus variegatus | reverse complement strand
TCCCAGTCTGTAATGTGGATTTCTTAGAATCATTTTTTTTCTGTCTAGTTTACTTAATGAACACTTAATGAGTAGAATATAATGAGAAATTAAGCATGTGCTGAGAACTTCTAGGTACAAAAATCAGCACGAGGATACTGACATGGTTTCAAGGTATCCCCCTTCCACATGCCACAGATTACTTATCAATCACAAAGGGGAAAATTAGGGTAATTCTCAGGCAGACAGCAAAGCGATCTGACTTAACTTCATTACCAAGGAGACAGAGCACAGCTCTCAGGATCGCGCTGTCTCCTGGCACGGCCGCTCCAGACCCGTCACCATTTAGTAGTAAAAATTCTAGCAGATTTTTAAAATTTTTTCATAAAGAAATGTTAAAATTTACAAA
Source organism: Galeopterus variegatus (assembly GCF_000696425.1). Lineage (NCBI taxonomy): Eukaryota > Metazoa > Chordata > Mammalia > Dermoptera > Cynocephalidae > Galeopterus > Galeopterus variegatus. The sequence goes on along the minus strand of NW_007733020.1, from coordinate 742 downwards.
AAATTACTAATTTGGTCTTGCATCATAATTGCAATATTTTCTTCTAAAAATTGTACTTAGGTATTTCCAAAGGATGGGTCTCTTTCTTTCTCCCCCCTCTGTTCTGAAACAGATATCAGAATTTGCAGTATGTTGAAATACTTCATGTAATTATTTTTTTGTGGTATTAAGTAGTAAATATTTGAGTGATCATAAAGATTTGAGAGTTTATTATAGTTCATCTTCCCACTTCCATTTTAATTTATTTTCCTAGATGCTAAGCCAGTCTTCCACAGACATTAGTTTTACAATAAACATGTCTAAAGCATCTCTCATTCTGAACTGCTAACCTCAAAATACAGTTAAATTGAAAACTACTTTTGCTTGAGATTTGGGCATCATGGTCCTACTCTTTAGAAAAGTACCTCTTGATATTTAATACTTGTGTACAGCAGAAAGAACTTTAAGATATTCCATTTTAGACAACACATACATTTTTCAATGAGTTTTATATCCAGTATCATATTAAGCTTCCAAAGAAACAACTTAAGGTTGATAGAATAAGTATTTTTATGAATATTTTATAAGAATATTGAGGAAGAGAAGTTAAAGTTAAAGTGTAGAAAACAGCAAGAAATTCAGAAAACATTTAGCTAAAAAAATCTAAGTTTTAATGAAATGTGTTAGTATATTTTATAGTGTACTCATATGTGGTATTTTGAACTTTTAAATCACCACTCTATTGATTTCCATAGATATCATC
>NW_007733019.1:110929-119793 GCF_000696425.1 Galeopterus variegatus | reverse complement strand
CTAAATCAAGCTCTCTGTAGCCCAAGGTTACAGACTTCCCGCTTGAATTCCTCTTCTTTTTCCCTGACCCTGGCCCTCAAAGAAACCTTGAACTGTATGGCCATGTCTTTCCTGCTCTTTACCATCCAACTAAGTTATGCATTCTCATAGGAGCAATGTCATCCACTTCCCCCAAGGGATAAAATGGCCCTTGGTGGTGGGGGAGGAGGTGGCAAAAAAATCTTAGGTATTACTAGGAATTACAATGTCTTGTGGGCCTCCAATACATCACAGTAAATAAAGTGTATCTATGTATTAAAATTTCATGGGGTTGGTGGATAATCTGGGGTAAAAATAGTCTAAAAAAGTTCCTTGGGGAGAGTAATAATGACAAAAGTTTGAGAAACACCAAACTAGGTAGAAATCCTATATATTGAAGAACTCAAGGCAGAAAAAGGCTAGGCCAGAGGCTCTGATTAGCCCACAAAGAACATAGCAACGTAATCATCATGCTTGGTGGGGGCAGATTCATGCATGGAGAAAGAAAGCATGACAGAGGAAATGTGCTCCTTCATTTCTGACACTTGAGTTTTTAGGCAGGAAGAAGGAGCAGGTCTAGATGGATGTGCAAGAAGAGATGGGAAGGAAGGTACAGAGGAGGGAACCAAGCTCTGTGCTCAGAGGGGCAAGTGTGGTCCTGGGGCTTAAGTGAGAAGTTAGTGAAGTGCAAACAATACATGGTCACCCATTACATTAAAGTTAAATGACTGTCTTTGGTTAATGGGAAGAAGGTGAGTGTTAATACCTAAATACAAGAGGAAGGTTGCCATGTAAGGGTGGTCTAATGGGCTAGAACATCGAAGAGTAAACTGAATACATTTTAGTATTCCAATCTTTCTATATTCAGCCCAGTATAAAAATAAAGAGCCTGTTATTATAGGATGTGTCTCTGCACAATAGCCCAAATATCATTTTCATTATAGGCTAGGCACTATGTCTTGTGTTAAGAATACCAGTTGAATAAATGAATAACTGACTCTCAGGGGACACAATATAATAAGGAAGAGGGGTAAATATGTAGACATTTAAAAACAGTATGTAACTGCAGGGGTAGAGATGGGTGTAGGATTTTATGGGCACACTGGATGGAGGATGGAACCTACCCTTGTCTGGAAACAGTAAGGCAAGGTCAAGTTAGAATATGGTAAGGTCAAATTAGGGTATGTCAGGTACCAGTGGGATGTCTGGGAGCACAGGACAGAACTGAAGATGTAGACTTGGGAGAGTCGTTGGCATATAAAAGCATAGGAGAGAATATAAACCCAGCCCTGGGGAACACCAGTGTTGAAAGTAGAGGCGGAAGTAAAGGATCCGATAAAAGAACTAAGAAATGGTCATATAGGTAGAAAGAGAACAGGGAGATGGTAGTGTCATGGTAGCCAAGAGTGGTTAACAGCACGAGACCCCACAGAAGGGTCAAGTAAGGTAGGGAATTTGCCTGCTAACATATAGGAATTAAGTTTTTAGACCACATTAAACTGGTTTATTGCAATTTTTAAAAATTTTAAATTATAAGGAGGAAAACTGTAAGTTCTACCTTTCCATAGTCACTAGTAGCATTTTTGAGTTTAACATCTAGTCATGTGTGAGGGTTCTTCAAAAAGTTCATGGAAGGATTAGTATTATCTTCTAATTCCATTTTTCCATGAACCTTTTGAAGTACCCTTGTATTTGTTTGTACACTTAGTATCCTCCTTTTTTCATTAAATATTTTGTGAGCATTTTGTTTCTAAAATATTATTTTAATGGTTGCCTACTATTCTAACATGGCTATACCATAACTGCTTTGAACAATCTTTTATGATGCATATTCTTTTCATTGAAATCTTTTATCCACTATGTAGAAATCATATAAAGACATAAGATTTAATTTTAAGAGAAATACTAATTAATTAACTTAGTAGAAATTACTTAACTAATAACAATAATAGCACCTTATATGTGTATACCACTATTTGGTTTTTCATGGTACTTACATACAGTCTCTCTTGTTTGGTCTTTACTGACAGAGAAAGAGCAATCCAAGAGATGCGTCGACATGGTCTTCCTACACCACCCCTTAGCTCTACTCTGAAGTCTCCTTCAAGTTCTCCTGAACATATAAATATATAATTATCAGAAAGGTATGTATGTAACACCAAGGATGGGAAAACTAATCTATGCTTGTAAAAACTTGGGAAGTAGTTTTCTATGTAGGGGGAGGGGAGATTGCCTGGAAAGGTGTTCAGGGGAAATTCCAGGAGTAATGAAAATATTCTGTATCTTGGTGGTGGTGGTTACATGGATATTTTTACAGTTGTAAAAACTCATTAAACTGAACATTTACAGGTCATACATTTTAGTGTATGTAGATTATACCTGAATTAGAAAAGAGGATATCTACAACAAAACATTAAATGACAATATGAGATATCACAGGTAGGTATTTGATGAAGAGCCAAATTCAAGGTACAAATAATTAGTGGTAAAAGTGTGGACATGCATGTAGAAGGTTGTGGGGGAATAAGGGAGAAAAGTTTGAAAGATAGAGTGGATTATATGGAGTATATTGAATGTTAGTCTGAATTGAAGATTGTAGACTTCATGCTGTAAATCAAGGGAAGCCATTGAACATCAGTCCTCCTGTGAATAGTATAGGTACAAGGGAGGGGTCAAGATGAAGAACTATTTCTGGTTGATTAACTTTACAACTGTATTCGAGGCATACTGGAAGGGGTGGAAACTAGAGTAGAGAGACCAATAAGAGGGTATGAAATAAACAGTATAATCAGTTCAGAATCAGTGTAATATTTAAAGGTAGGACAGATTTTTAAAAGTAAATTATAGTATACTTACAGAAAAGTGCCACATTATAGGTACAGCTCAATGAATTTTCAAACTGAACACACCTGTATAACATGCACCCAGATCAAGAAACAAAACATTACCTCTCTTGGGCTCCCTTCTAGTCATAAGCCTTGTAACTGTCCTGGCTGTAAAAAGCGTAGATTCTTTCTGCCTGTTTGTTGACATTTTATAAATGAAATCATATGTTTCTGGCTTCTCTTCCTCAACAGTACATTTGTGAGATTCATCCATACTGTCGTGTGTACTTGTAGATTGTTCAGTCTTTTGGCTGCATAATGAAATACCATTATGTAGATTTACCACAATCTATTTACTCATTCTACTGTTGATTGGCATTTGGTAGTTTCCAGTTTGGGCTATTACAAATAGTGCTATGGGTATACACTTAGGAGTGAAGTTGCTGGATCACTGGATATGCATATGTTCAAGCTTTAGTAGGTACATCAAACCTGTTTTCCAAAATAGCTGTAAAGAGTTAGGACACATTTGGGCCGGCCCGTGGCTCACTTGGGAGAATGCAGTGCTGATAACAAGGCCGTGGGTTCGGATCCTATATAGGGATGGCCGATTCACTCACTGGCTGAGCGTGGTGCTGACAGCACCAAGCTAAGGGTTAAGATCTCCTTACCGGTCATCTTTAAAAAAAAAAAAAAAAAGAGGACACATTTGACTGAGGAAGGGTCAAAGGGATATGCTGACTCATTGGAGATGGGAGTGAATGGGAAAGAAGCATGAGTCAGACCCAGGGTTTGACAGCTCATAACTGTGAAAAATGCAGACTCATTGACAGAAATAAAGTCAGTCTTGTTTAAACTGATGCATCTTTTTGCCTCTTTTAATAGACGTACATACAAGATAGTTAGTTGTTTCCTCCATGACTCAGAATCTTCATTATAAACATTAGCTATATACTGTGCTTTAAGGCACCGGTGCCCCGTGTCTGTAGGGCCTAGATTTAAATGATTTCTGATTGTTGTGCTTTTGCTTTTGTGCTGTTTAAAACATTTATTTTCCTCTTTCACTTTGAGGACCACCTCTCAGTGCTTACTGCAGTCACTTTGTCCTCACAGCTTCTAAGTTGCTGCATTGTTTTGAACGTGATTAGGTGGTGGTTCACTGACTTGTTGTAAAGCTGTACAACAGTGTGACACAAACATTTTCTTGTGTTTGATTCACAGCTGCAGTTTAGTTCAGGTGTTGGCAAATTAGGATCTGCAGGCCAATCTCTCTGCCTGTTTTTATAAATTAAGCTTTATTGGAGCATAGCCACACTCATTTTTTACATATTGTCTAAGACTGATTTTCTACAGAGGCAGAGTTGAGTGTTGTGACAGACCCTGTGGCCTGAAAATCTAAAAGATTTACTCCCTGGCCCTTCACATTATGTAGCCTCTGGAAAACTCAAGTGTGTACACCCATGAGAAAAAAAGTGAAAAGGCAAATAATTCCCTGGTTTTATGAAAGTAGGCTTGACTTGTAGACTCCCCAAAAGGGTTTTGAGGACTCCCACGGATCCCTACACCACACGTTAAGAACCACTGAGAAAGAACACAGTGGATTCCAGCAATCCCTAAAGCTGTGATGAATTAGAAATCTTTTTTCTAATTGCGATAAAGTATATAATACGAACTTTTCCATATTAACTATTTTTTAAGTGTACAACCCAGTGGCATTAATTACATTCACAGTATTGTGCAACCAGCACCGCTGTCTATTCTAAAACCTTTTTTATCACCCCAAACAGAAACTCTGTGCCTGTTAAACTGTAACTCTCCACTCCCCTGACCTCACCTTCCCATTTTCTGGTAACTTCTAGTCTACTTTTCTGTCTCTGTGAGTTTGTCTATTTTAGATTTTCATATAAGTGAAACTAGACAATATTTGTCCTTTTGCTTTTGGCTTATTTTGCTTAGAATACAGTTTTCAAGGTTCATCCATGTTGTAGGATAAACCACTTTTTATAAATCTTTTCATCAGTTGAGAACACCTGGGTTGTTTCCTCCATCTTGTGGCTATTGTGAATAATGCTAATATGAATGTTGGTGTAAAAATATCTGGTTTAGTCCCTGCTTTCAAATCTTTTGGTATATATCTAGGAGTAGAATTGCTGAGTCATATGGTAATTCTATGTAACTTTCTGAGGAACTGCCAGACTGTTTTACACATGGCTTCACCGTTTTACATTCCCACCAGCAATGTATGAGGGTTTTGGTTCTCCACATCCTTTCCAACACTTGTAATTTTCCACTTTTAGAATTATAACAATCATAGTACATGTGGATTAGAAAACACTTCCAACCATTATCAAATTCACAATTGTAATTTTGTAATAATTTACAATTAATTTTAAAGGTATCCTAAATGAGATTGTTAATTAGTAATCCATTTCCATTCACATTTTCTAAATATTGTCACTGAAAAAGTTTTAAGGTATTTCCCCATAAGCACTCAGAAGTTAATTGCTCAGCTATGAAATAGTTTCTCAGATTAGTGTCTCTCTAATAGTTAAAGTATATAATCCAATTTTGGTTATTTTTTTGACTATGGTATCTAATGCATGCTGTTTAAGATAGAAGAAAACAAATGTTTCTCCTACTCTCACATATTACTCAACACAACACTTCTGACACCAAATTCTCCAGCAGACACCAACTGGGTGTCCTGTAATTTAATTCAGTTCTGACACTGTCTACCTAGAGATAGTGTCAGACGCCGTAGGTTAAGGACTCAATCCTACAAGACCCCTCCCCCATCCCCAACCCTGCTCCCCCTTCAGATGCCAATTGCAAGCCCCAGGTTGTGTGTGACCTGTGCTTCTGACCTGCTATAAATTGAGGTTCCCACAACCCCCTCCTCAGGTTCGATTAATTTGCTAGAGCAGATCACAGAACTCAGGGAAATATTTTACTTGCGTTTACCCATTTATTATGAAGGATGTTACAAAGGATACAGATGAACATCCAGATGGAAGAGATGCATAGGGCAAGGTATGGAGAAAGGGGAGTGGAGCTTCCTTGCCCTCTCTGGGTGTACCACTCTCTGGGCACCTCCAAGTGTTCAGCTATCTGGAACCTCCCTGAACCCAGTCCTTTTGGGTTTTTATGGAGGCTTCATAATGTAGGCGTAATTGATTAAATCATTCATCATTGGTGATCAACTCAACTTGCAGCCCCTTCCTCTCCCTGGTTAAGGGACAAGGCTGAAAATCCTAACCCTCTAATCATGCCTAGGTCTTTCTGGTGACCAGCCCTCATCCTGAAGCTATTTAGGGGTGGCCAGCCATCAGTCATTTCATTAGCATAGACACTGTTATCACTCCAGAAATTCCAAGGAGCTGTGTGCTAGAAACCAGGGGCAGAAACTAAACACATATTTCTTATTATATCACAATATCACATGTACTCATTGAGAAAACATAAAGTGCAAAAAAGTATAAATAAGACAACCAAAAACATTTTTTAAAGCACAGAACAGCACTTTTTAACCTGAGGAAGTAAAACAGTACTTCTTAAATTGAACTGAAGACAAGGTTTTATTAGAGACTATAATTTCAGTGAAAACATTATTGAATTTCAGTTTTTTATGAATGTATTGAGTAATTTTATCTTGTTTATCTTAATTCACCTTTCCCTTCCCCCACTTTTCAGAATAATGGCTTTCAATGAGTTCCTATATGGATTTTTAAAAGAACAGAACAGTAGTGAAATATTTGAAGTACTTGTTCCTGAAAATCATGAACATTGATACAAATTCTACCTCTGTCAATTTTTATTTAAATCAGTGAATATTTATGTGAAAAAGTTTGGTTTAAAAGAACTTTATGTGTATATTTTTATATATATGACAGAACAAAATATGTATTAATAGTGCTTAACTGATGTTATCTTCATATTTTTATTATTCCTGACTTAAGTCCTCAAAGTGTGTTTATACTGTGAATTAATATAATGTATTGTTCACATTATGCTTTAATAATCTATTTCTTAATGAGCCATGAAATATGTGTGTAAATATTCTTACAGTACTTGTTTTTAAAGTTTTTTTAGTTTTCATGCCTGTATTTATAACCTATATCGTTTTGTAATCACAAAGACTTATCAACTTTGATATTTTGCTGTCATGCTTAACTTTTTTCTTCAGAATGTAAAATTAATTATTCACAGATTTGCTCTCTGTCATTGAAGGGAATATATTCAGGACTAGTCTTATAATATCAGAACTCTTGATAAAATAATGATTATCATATATAATTTGTTATTGCCAATTAGAAGAACTATGATGGGAAAGACATTTATATACAATATTATATTATTTTGGCTGTCACATGAACTCTTCACATAATACAGATTCTTTCAAAATCAACTAAAATCTATAGAGTTTTGTAAAACAATAGAACAGAAATTTGGGACTTTTCAGTAAATAAAATCAGTATATTAATCTAAAATTTCAGAGTGTAGAAGTATATGGGGTTAAAATAGTAAAACATTGTTAAAATTCCAATATACATTAAATAATATCAGTTTTTTGCTTCTAAACCTGTATGTTGTAATTTACCACTCTTCCAGAATAATATGTAAACACTGAACTATGGCATGTAAATTGAAAACCACTTTTTACAATTAATTTTCAAAGTTGTAATTTTAAGGAATTTAGGTGTATACATGTATTAATAAAAGAACAGAAGTGCAAAGTAGAATGTCAGATACAAAAATCATATTTGAATTGTACAAATTTGAAGAAAATCCTGTTCCTAATAGATTTCATTATGATTGAAAAAGAACTCAAAAAACTAACATAGGAAAGTGAAAGACCAATTAGTTTCCTCTTGTGGTTTAATAAAGTGGAGTGTGTGTGTGTGTGTGTGTGTGTGTGTGTGTGTGTACCTGGGGGAGGGCAGTGCTCTTTTTCTAAAACTAATTTGCCATATATGTTCAGGTTATGTCCTTTGCAACAATTCAGTGTGTATTTGGGTGTGGGGTGGCTTACTTTTCCACCATCTTTGTAATTTTATGTTTCCCATCTCCTTTGTGTGAATTTGTGTTATATAGCAAAACACAAGAGAAGTGGGACTACTTGCTATGTCATGTGGAAACTTTTAATAAATATATGTAAATAAAAAATATTTGTCCCTACCTTTTCCCTCAAAGTAACAGCAAGACATATTTTCTTAGATACTTTGTATTTAATGTTTTCTATATTTAAAAAATGTATAACTTGCCATAATTGTTATTTTCAGAACCATGATACTAAAATTTTTTTAACAATTAGTTTTATCTAAAATAATGTTCTGACCTTACATAGATGTTTTTAACTTTGTTTTAAATAAATTTAAATTGCGAAGCTTGACATAGATTTGGCAATAAACTTTCCAGTCAATTTTTTTTCCTTAAAAATAGTGTTTATAATTTTATATTAGCAGTATTCTCAATTTTAAAATTCAGTAGAATTTATTCAAATCAAACTTTATCATGGTGGGATATGGGGAAATCCCTGAACTTAGGTGCCAGGCACCTTTTTTTTTTACTGACTTTCATTTATTTCCAGTTAGTTCAAAATATAAGAAATGAAGTCAAAATTTGTTTGTAATCCATCCACAAAATGGTTAAACATGTATGTGTGTATGTATAAACGTTTTTCTCACTTGTAAATGGTCTTTGTTGAGAACATCAATTACCATTAGGCTATGCCACCTGGTATCCTACCTTATTGAAATTTATTGCACATCTGACCTCATCCCTCCCTCCCCAATTCTCATGTAGCTTTCTGTCTGTCTACCATTAGTTCTATCATCAATCTTTTTATGTTAGTATCTTCTTGGACCAGTGGTTATTGACCATACCTGCACATTGTACTTACCTGGAGAATTTTTAATGAAAAACTGATGTCTGAACTCCTACATCAGACCAAATAAATCAGAATCTCTTTGAATGAGGTGTGGTCTTTTTTTTTTTTTTTTTTTTTTTTTTTTTTTTTTTTTT
>NW_007733019.1:101426-110577 GCF_000696425.1 Galeopterus variegatus | reverse complement strand
TGTTTTTTTTTTTTTTTTTTTTTTTTTTTTAGTTTTTCTAGATGATTCTAATATGCAGGCATGGCTAACAATACTAATTTAGGAAACTAACCCACCAGATTGATTTTATGACCCACTAATGGGACTCAGCCTATAGTTACACTGCTCTAGATCTTGTCATTACCTTCAAAATCTCAATTTGTAGCATTCTAAACAGCCTTCTTTCTAGGTTATTTTATTTATTATACCTTTCCCATAATTCTTTGACTCTACTGAGGTCTCTAGACAATTGATTCTATCACTTATCCTTTACCTATAATTTCATCACTCTCTCTTCTTTATCTAGCATAGACATCATTGTCTTTGCACATGCCCTAAATTCTCTTGTCCCGTTAACTGAAAACTTGAATCTTGTTTATATCCAACTACTCCAGCTACTGTGCATCTGTTCCTAAGCAGCTGAACGTGGCTGGAGAAAAATACAACCATGCTGACTCCTCTTCTCACTTTAAATTTATGGCCCTGAAAATCAAGGGCCCACAGCATTGTGTGGCAATCCTTAAACATTTTCCTGGTCAATTCACAATCTCTCCCCAACAAGTATTTCATACCTTCTCTACTTTACTCAGACTTGTGTCCTCCCTCTCTGTCAGCAATGTTTCTTTTTTCACTGAGAAAAGGAAACAGGAAAAGAACTTTCACTCTCCAAATCTATTAACACATATCTGTGTCCATATAGTTTCCTTCCCTGCTGTTATAACATGAACCCTCCCCACCCTCTAGCCATTCCGTCTAGTGACCAGTATCCATCCCTTCTATTACTCAAAAGACTCCTGCAATTAACCCCACATTCCTGAGTCATTTTTGCTCTGTTGCCTTGCTCCCACTTACACACATACCTTCCATTTTTAATCTTGGATTTTAAGACTCCCAGGCCCTACCGTTCCATTTTTTGCATGCTTTTTAGCAAAAATTCCTTGAAAAGAGTATCTATACTAACTTCATCTCCCCCAACACCCACCTTTCTTTCTTGAACTACCCCAATTATGTTTTAATTCACATTACTCCGATGAAACCACTCTTGTCAGGACACCAACAACTCCCATGTTGTCAAATCCAGTGGATCATTGTCAATTTTCCATTCACTCCATCTCTCAGCAGCATTTACACACCGATTTTTTCATCATTTAAAAACATTTTATTCATTTTACTTTCCCAACACCAAACCATCCTGATTTTCTTACCCTGTTTTTTTTTGTTTCTTTTACTGTATTCTCCAACACTTCCTTTTTTCTTTTCCACATGATAGTTTTTTATTTGTTTTTAATTGTGGTAAAAAACATAAAAATTTGCCATGTTAACCATTTCTTAGTGTACAGTTCAGAAGTGTTAAGTATATTTACATCGTTGTGAAATATCTTTAAAATAACGTAAATATGAGAGTATCCTATGGCCTCAGTTCATATATATTTACTCCCTTGCTAAATTCAAATTTTATCTCTTCAGCTCCTGCCTTTTTTCTGATCTTTAGACATATATATCTAAGTACCTCCTCAATATCTCTACTTAAATATGTCAAAGACATCCTAAGTCTCTAAATAAATTGTACCACCATTCTTGCTTTTGCTCAGGCCCAAAACCTTGGAGTTATCCTAGTCTCTTTCTTGTCTCATACCCCACGTCGAACTCATTACCAAATCCTATCAGTTGTACCCTTAACATATATCTGTAGTCTGACTACATCTCACTTTCTGTTCCACTACTGCCTAAGTCTAAGCCGTCTTCCTCCAGGACTACTGGAATGCCTCCTAAATGGTTTTCCTGGCTCCCTCCTTCCCCCGTCTGTAAGAAGACTTCTTAAATGTAGACTAGATCAAATTGCTACACTGCTCCAAATACTATAATGGTTTTCTAACACAGAATAAAATTCAAAGATTTATTGCCTATAAGGCCCTTTGTAATCTGGCCCCTGATCACCTTTCTGACTTTGTTTCTCACTGTCCTTTCCTCTAATTACTTTAAGTACCTTGGCCTGTTTGTTATTCCTGGAACCCATGGGACTCAATTCCTCCTCAAAGGAAGGTAGAAGCAGTACCAAATAAGAATAAAACATAACAAAAAAGCACCAAATGGAAATGTTAGGTGTGAAACGGGTAGTAGTGGAAAGAAAAAACTAGAAAAAACAGGATAGTAGTAGTAGTATATAATAAATTAGTACATTTGAAGATAAGATTGATGAGTTCTTCCAGAAGGCAACACAAAGTGAGATTGAAAGTGTAAAAGAAAAGTTAAGTGTTGTGGAGGATATGAGTAGGAGTGCCAGAATCCGGGTAATAATGAGCCAAGGAAGAGAAATATGAGAAAGGAGAACAGAAAATACTTCAAGAAATAATGGAGATAAATACCCCCAAATCAAAGAAAGGTAAAGTATGAGGTCTTTAAAGGGCTTAGATAAAGCCAAGTAGAAAAGAAGGAAAAACCACATATAGACAATAAAATTTTGAATAGCAAAGACAAGGGGAGAAATTATAAAAGCTTCCAGAAAGAAGGCAGATCACCTAAAAAGGAACAAGAACATTTTTGATTTGCATCAAACTTTTCAATAGCTGTACTAGAGACAAGAGCAACATGTTTTTAAAATACTGAAAGAAAAGAATTTTGAACCTATTATTGCTAGGCATACCATCATTCAAATCTGAAGGTGTAATAAATATTCTCAGGCATACAAAGCCAGAATATTTATCAAGTGAAGATCCACATGAAAAACACTTGCAGGAAGTAACCAACTAGAGAAATAAGAAGTATAGGAGATGCTGAAAGAGGTGTGGAAATTGAAGATAATCAAATAGTTTGGTAAAGTCTAATGTACAATTAAAAAGGGGGTGGCGGGAGTAAAAGAGGAGAGAAAGAGAAAGTATAAAAACTCGGACCATAAACCTAGAATCTATATAATACCAATATGCTGAATGGTGGGGGGAGGGGACAGAGAACAAAGGAAGGTGAAAGGAGGTAAAATATTTGTCTTGTTGAGAAAAGATACAAATATTGATGTTTCAGAAATCAACAGAGGGAAATAACACACACATGAGTCCTAAGAGCAATCATCACAATGATATAACAGTAAACACTTACATAAAACTTTATTCCAGCTTCCGGTCAAGATGGCGGAATAGATGGTCACCAGCGTCACTCTCTCCCACAAATCAACCAATTTACATCTATTGTGCTGATAACAGCAAGGTCAAGGGTTCAAATCCCCATACCTGCCAACCACCATTATTCCCCCACCTCACCCCCAAAAAAGATTCACTAAGCAAATGGAAACCAAAAGGAAGCAGAAGTGCCAATCTTATAATTCTGACAAGGCAGGATTTTAAGAAAGAAACGAGATTTTAAAAAAGGTGTTACATACTGGTAAAAGTAATAACAGAAGAAGATATAGCTATCACAAACATATGGCTTTATATGTACATACATATATAAAATTTCAAACCCAACAAGCTGAAAATACACATTTTTTTCAAGCATACCTCTAACATTAAAAAAATAGACCATATATTAGCCCTTAAAGGAAGCCTCAAATTCAAAAGGATTAAATCATATGAAGACTTTTCTGACCACAATGTATAAAATTAAAAAATAAAAGGATAGAAAAACTTCAGTGTGTTTGGAAACTAACAAACTTCTTTCTAGATTATCTTTGGGTAAAAACGGAAATCAGAAAGAAAATGAAATAATTTAGAACTGATAATTAAGTGATAATAAAAGCAGGAAAATCAAAATTGTGCACATGAAGTAGGAGTAGTTGGAGGAAAATATAACTTTAAATATGCTAGTCAGGAGATAAAAACTTTTTAAAACGTGCAAGCATTTAATTCAAGAGGGTAGAAAAAAGCACAGCAACCTCTGTTCCCCACCAAAATTTAATGGAAAAAATACAGGATAGAAAACAAGATAGAGAATAACATCAACCACAAAAATCAAGATTAACAAAACCAAGAACTGGCTCTTTAAAAGGATTAGTAAACTTTATTTGAAACAAGACTCATCAAGAAAAAAAAATTCAAAAAAAAAAAAAAACAATTACAAATGCATGAAATATCAAGGAAATAAAAGTACGAAGAATGGTTATAAGCTAATATAATGAATGAAATAGATAAGTTCCTAGAAAATTTTAAATGTTGAGATTTGGGACAAGAAATAATATAAAACTTAACTGGAACAATATGTGGTAAAGAAATTGAGATACAGCCAAATATAAGGGTCTAGGATTTGATTTTACTTTACTTACAAGCTAACTAATGAGTTAGTGTATGGCTGTTTCATGGATGCTGGCAGGAAACAGGAGACTCCTGGGTCAGAGACAAAAGGTTTGTATTACTCATGGTGTAGCAAGTAGCCTAAGCTTCATGTTTACATTGGTTCCTTTTCCCTGCACCTCCCCCAGGCCCTATGGGGCAATGTGGAGAGGCCCAGGAGGATATTAAGCATGCAGAGTTTCACATCACAGCCTAGGAACACTGAGCTTAGTGGATCCATCTCTTTTACAGCAAGCAGCAAGTAAGCCTGCTCTTTGTCCCAGAAGGAGACATTGCCTCATCCCTCAGGGTTGCTCCCTGCAAACGCAGTGCTGAGAGATGGTCTGGGTAAATAGCAGTCGGGGCTAGCATTCTTGGCTCACCCACAAGAATGTGCAGGGATGCTTTGGATCCATGGAAGAATGTCTCTCCCAAGGACAGTCCATCCCTTGACCCTACATGTTCTTGGCCAAACTTGCATTTTCATATAAGTATGCTATTCCATTGGCCACCCTGCTTAATCTCATCAGCTGAGGCTGGGACAAAACCCATTCTATTTGTCTCATACAGCATTTAATTTTGGCTAATATCAACAGGATTCCAAGCAGGAGGAAGGGGCTAATGAGCAGTATTGACCTCAGTCATACCTCTCAGGAGCCCAGACACAGCCAGCTATGAAGAATTATCACAGGAAGCAGCTCTGGTGTTATTTTAAACATCAGGATGTAGTCTAAAGGCAATCTGAGGCTCACTCGGGAGAGTATGGTGCTGATAAAGCCAATCTATTGTCCATTATGGTTTATACCATTTAGACTGATCTGCTAATCTCTGAAGTCAATGCCCGTGGGACAGTAGATGAGCCAGAAAGCAACCTTCCTCCACAATGGAGTGATGGTCTATGGCTATCTCTAGCCCATGTACAAACATATAGACCAAAGGGCTACAAGCCACTCCAGTTTGGATTTTCTTGTTAAACTTGATTTGGAACATCATTACATTTGTTGGTTAAGAATACAGGTGGTATCTATTTCTTACAGTTTTGGAGCCTGAGAGGTCTAAAGTCTAGGGAGTGTGTTTTAGTCCATTTTGTGTTGCTATAACAGAAATACCTGAGACTGGGTAATTTATAAAGGAAAGAGGTTTATTTGGCTTACGATTCTGGGACAGCTGCATCTGGTGTGGGCCTCAGGCTTCTTCTGCTCATGGCAGAAAAGTGGCAGGCAGCCAGCGGGTACAAGCAGATCACATGGCAAGAGAGGAAGCAAGAGAGAGAGAGGTGCCAGGGTCTTTTTAAGTAACGAGCTCTCGCGGGAACTAATTGAGTGAGAACTCACTCATTAATCCCCTCTCCCCCAGGGAGAGCATTAATCCATTCATGAGGGATCTGTCCCCATGACTCAATCAGTTTCCAACACTGCCACATTGGAGATCAAATTTCCACATGAGTTTTGGAAGGGACAACACATCCAAACTCCATCAGGGGTGCATCTAGTGTGGGCCTTCTTTTTGTTGGGGACTCTCTACAGAGGCCTATGGTGATGCAGGATGTCATGTGGCAAGGGCTGAACAAGAGCATTTTTACATGCTCACTTTCTCTCCTTATAAAGCCAGTCTACTCCCTGACAATCCATTTAACCATTAATCCACTGATAAAGTTTGGATGTGTTGTTCCATAGAGTTTGGATGTGTTGTCCCTGCCAAAACCCATGTGGAAATCTGATCCCCAGTGTGACAGTGCTGGAAGCTGTTTGAGTCATGGGGGTGGATCCCTCATGAATGGATTAATGCTCTCTCCAGGGGAGGAGGGGTAGTGAGTGAGATCTTGCTCTATTAGTTCCCACAAGAGCTGGTTGTTTAAAAGACCCTGGCACCTCCTCTCTCTCTCTTGCTTCCTCTTGCCATGTGATCTGCTTGTCCCTGTTGGCTGCCTGCTGCTTTCTGCCATGAGTAGAAGCAACCTGAGGCCCATGCCAGATGCTGCTGTCCCAGAATGATAAGCCAAATAAACCTCTGTTCTTTATAAATTACCCAGTCTCAGGTATTTCTGTTATAGCAACACAAATGGACTAATACACCCACTGATCCATGAATGGATTAATCCATCAGAAGGGTACAGTCCTCATGATCCAATCACCTCTTCAAGGCTCCACCTTCAAAGACCATTTTGGGGATTAAGTTTCAACATGAGCTTTGGATGGGACAAACATTAAAACCATAGCACATGATATAACTCAACACTGCTCAGGAGTCAGGAGAAGCATATGAACTTGTATCAGTGAGGCTGAAGAAGGTTTTGCTGGTTTGTATGTTTGTACCTGTACAAGGCAGAGTCCATGTTCAGGAGCTGCCACTGGCAGGATTAGGCCCAGCAAAGTGGCTCAAGAGTAGCCATGCCCACGAGTTTGTTTTCATAGCACATGGACAGTGATGACCGATAAGGCAGCAGGTCAGATTGCCAGTCAGTGCAGTTTCTTGCTTCAGGCAGACCACAGGATTTGTTGCCAGGCTGCAATGTAGGATCTGAGGGACAAAGAGAGCATTCATTGCTCTTGGTTTGGGCCCCACTCAAAGAATGCTGATTTGCAGGTTAGCTGATATAAAGGACCAAATGGAATGCCCAAGTGAGGCACATACTGCCTCCAGTACCAAAAAAGTCCAACAGGGAGCTAAGTCTCCTTTTGGGTGCTGGAGGCATTGTGAATCTGCCCATGTAGTCCCAAGAAACTTCGCTTGGCAGACAGGCTTCTGAATGTTGTTGGGGTTTACCAGCCACCTCTGCTGGTGTGTATGATAATACCCCAGTCAGGGCCGCTGAGACTGAGGCTTTGACCTGCCAACCAACAGGACATCACCTATATGGAGAAAACTTTTAAATCAGAGGGTGGAGGCACTCATGCTAAATCCTGGTTCACCCATGGTGACAAATGGCAGGGAGTTTGTTCCACTGGCATATCTCTACTTTTAGCTCTTCCTTGATTGGGATGATTCTCTCTGGCATTTATGGGATGGGAAGTGTAAGCATATAACATATCAATTCCTGTTATACATTCAGCTGTACCAGCAACAACAGTACTTGGATTAGTACTTGGATTAGACCAAAAGGTCCTACCCATATGGTCACATTAGCTTCCTTTCCCCACTGTAAACACTACCCAAATCCCATCAGTTAAATACGAGCAGCATCTGACAAGATGGGATGGTGATTTGGGTGCCTGTATATGAGACAGCCATAGAAATTTGAGTCTCTGCTCTTCTTGAAGTTCCCCAGTATATTCGTGCAGAGTATGTATGCCTTCCTTGGGGCCAGGGAGATTTAGACCCAATCACCTGGTTCCTTGAAGTAGCAGGACTTGCCTGACGTCAGGAAAGAGAAGGAGGGAGAGAGGAGACGGCACAGTGGGAGAACATAGCTCCTCCCCAGTAAGCAAAGTTTTGTGTTTACTTTTAATTTCAAGTTGCTGACAGTAGTCCAGGCTCAACTAAATAAAACCAATATTCCATGTCCTTACTGATAACAGCATTTATTTCAGCTTTAGTGACTCCTTGACTCAGCAGCCATAGCCATATTGTGTTTTATCTGGGGCCACAAGGCTTGCTGTCCCCTTGTCATGAAAACATCTCTTCCTTATCTCCCCTGAGGAGGAGAGCACCCTCAGGCAGCTTGTTTCAATCCTGCCTCTCATTACTCAGCCTCTAAATACTCATTAACGGGAAGAACAGTTGGGGACCCCTATTTTCTCCCCCTCATCCAACACTTGGGTGAGAGCATTTACTACCAAATCCTGCGCTGTCTTCTCATATACTTTAGCCTCATCCTTTCTCTTCCAAGCATCATTGTCCCTACAAACAGCCTATTCTTGTTGCCCAAACTGTGAAGAACTGTCTGAGATTTTTACCCCACCTGCAACCCAGCAAGTCACCTGCCACAGGTTCATGAGTGCTTGCAGAAGACACGAGACTTCTGGGTCAGAGACAAAGCTCGTTATTACTACACAGTAGGCAGCACAAGTTTTGCACCAGTTCTTTGTGTCCCTAAATCCCACAAAAACAATACAGTTGGGCCTAGATGGATGCTCATTATGCAGTGGGTTTACGTCACAGCTGAGGAGCTGTAACTTAGGAAACCTTGGTCTTCTATAAGGGACTGCAGGTAAATCTGCCCAGCCTTTGCCCTGGAGGGAGAAATCTTTTTCATACGCTCAATGGACATTTGACTTGTTTCCACTTTTTGGCCATTATAAATAATTCTGCTATAAACACTCATGGGTACATTTTTGTGTGGATATGTTTCTCTAGAAAATATATCTAGGAGTGGAATTGCTGGGTCATATGGTAACTCTATGTTTAACATTTTTAGGAACTGCCAACTGTTTTCCAAAGTGGCTGCACCATTTTACATTACCACCAGCAATATATGAAGGTTCCACTTTCCCTACATACTCACCAACACTTATTATCTGTCTTTTTTACTATGGCCATCCTAGTGGGTATATTATGGCCATCCTAGTGGGTATAAACTGGTTTTTCTTTGTGGCTTTCATTTGCATTTCCCTGATGGCTCATGATGTTAAGTATTTCATTTGCTTATTGCTCATTTGTATATCTTCATTTGAGAAATGTCTATTCAGATCCTTTGACTGTTTTATTTTTTATTTTTAGGTGGCTATCTGGTACAGGGATTGAACCCTGCACGTTGGTGTTATCAGCACCATGTTTTAACCAACTGAACTAACTGGCCAGCCCTCCTTTGCCTATTCTAAAATTGGGTTGTCCTTTTTATTACTGAGTGGTATGAGTTCTTTATGTATTCTGTTACAAGTCTCTTACCAGGTATATGTTTTGCAAATATATTTCCCATTTCGTTTGTCATAGGT
>NW_007733019.1:96168-100426 GCF_000696425.1 Galeopterus variegatus | reverse complement strand
CATGTCCTTACTGATAACAGCATTTATTTCAGCTTTAGTGACTCCTTGACTCAGCAGCCATAGCCATATTGTGTTTTATCTGGGGCCACAAGGCTTGCTGTCCCCTTGTCATGAAAACATCTCTTCCTTATCTCCCCTGAGGAGGAGAGCACCCTCAGGCAGCTTGTTTCAATCCTGCCTCTCATTACTCAGCCTCTAAATACTCATTAACGGGAAGAACAGTTGGGGACCCCTATTTTCTCCCCCTCATCCAACACTTGGGTGAGAGCATTTACTACCAAATCCTGCGCTGTCTTCTCATATACTTTAGCCTCATCCTTTCTCTTCCAAGCATCATTGTCCCTACAAACAGCCTATTCTTGTTGCCCAAACTGTGAAGAACTGTCTGAGATTTTTACCCCACCTGCAACCCAGCAAGTCACCTACCACAGGTTCATGAGTGCTTGCAGAAGACACGAGACTTCTGGGTCAGAGACAAAGCTCGTTATTACTACACAGTAGGCAGCACAAGTTTTGCACCAGTTCTTTGTGTCCCTAAATCCCACAAAAACAATACAGTTGGGCCTAGATGGATGCTCATTATGCAGTGGGTTTACGTCACAGCTGAGGAGCTGTAACTTAGGAAACCTTGGTCTTCTATAAGGGACTGCAGGTAAATCTGCCCAGCCTTTGCCCTGGAGGGAGAAATCTTTTTCATACGCTCAATGGACATTTGACTTGTTTCCACTTTTTGGCCATTATAAATAATTCTGCTATAAACACTCATGGGTACATTTTTGTGTGGATATGTTTCTCTAGAAAATATATCTAGGAGTGGAATTGCTGGGTCATATGGTAACTCTATGTTTAACATTTTTAGGAACTGCCAACTGTTTTCCAAAGTGGCTGCACCATTTTACATTACCACCAGCAATATATGAAGGTTCCACTTTCCCTACATACTCACCAACACTTATTATCTGTCTTTTTTACTATGGCCATCCTAGTGGGTATATTATGGCCATCCTAGTGGGTATAAACTGGTTTTTCTTTGTGGCTTTCATTTGCATTTCCCTGATGGCTCATGATGTTAAGTATTTCATTTGCTTATTGCTCATTTGTATATCTTCATTTGAGAAATGTCTATTCAGATCCTTTGACTGTTTTATTTTTTATTTTTAGGTGGCTATCTGGTACAGGGATTGAACCCTGCACGTTGGTGTTATCAGCACCATGTTTTAACCAACTGAACTAACTGGCCAGCCCTCCTTTGCCTATTCTAAAATTGGGTTGTCCTTTTTATTACTGAGTGGTATGAGTTCTTTATGTATTCTGTATACAAGTCTCTTACCAGGTATATGTTTTGCAAATATATTTCCCATTTCGTTTGTCATAGGTTCACTCTCTTGATAATATCATTTGCACCATAAAAGTTTTTAATTTTGATAAAATCTTTTTATTTTTTTATCTTTTGTTGATTGTACTTTTGGTGTCACATCTAAAAAATCATTGCCGAACCCAAGGATCTGAAGATTTACTCATATGTTTTCCTCTAAGAGTTTTATAGTTTTAGCTCTTACCTTCAAGTCTATGATCCATTTTGAGTTAATTTTTGTAAATGGTGAGTAGGGGGTCCAACTTCATTCTTTTGCATATGGACAACCAGTTGTACCCATATGCTTTCTTTTGTTAATATTTGGCTAGCATATTTTTCCATTACTTTATTTTCACACACAACCATAACTTTGTAATTTAGAAGTAAGATATATGAAATAGAACAGTTATCCCCCTTTTACAGATTTGAAGAAATTTTTAAAGTGAATTATCCATGGACCAATCTTTAGGGACAGAATAGTCAGTACTACACATAGGATAGGTGTTCTGGTTCTCACTCCATCCCAGCCTGCCCTCTGGGCCATTTAAATAAAGCCACCTCACTCACCTTAAACTCTGAATATCCACAACAGCCCATTCCCTGGAGTGGTGAGAAGAGAATCATTAACCTTATGCCAGACTAATAAAAACTTCCAGAATAATGGTATTCAATTTTCTCACTTTGGAGGTCAAAGCTGCTGAGAAAACAACAGGGTTCTGAAGCAGTTGCAAGGGACAGTTAAGATATTCTGACACCACGATAGTTCCACTACTTTACCGTTTTCCTCTTTATTTATCTATATGACTTCTATTTGCACACTTACTTTTTGTCTCAGCTCATTAGCCTCCTCTCAGTGAAAGATTTTTACTATTGTGCTCCTTTCCTGAGCACTATGAAAATTCTAGGTGAATATACAGGAAAAGGGATGGTATGTAGACATGGCAGATTACAGAATCAAAAGGCTTTGAAAGTCCTTGGTCTAACTGTTTCTCAACACTGGCATAAAGGGATGGTATGTAGACATGGCAGATTACAGAATCAAAAGGCTTTGAAAGTCCTTGGTCTGTTTCTCAACACTGGCACTATCGACATTTTGGGCCAGATGATTCTTGGTTGTGGGGGGCTGTCCTGAACATTGTAGGATGTTTAGCAACATCTCTGGCTTCTACCCACTAGATGGCCAGTAGTAGCACTTGACATCCCCAGTTGTGACAACCAGAAATGTCTCCAGACACTGACAAATGTCTCTCTCAGAGGACATAATTACCCACGGTTGAAAACTGGTCTAACTATATAATTTCTTTACCACATGCTTTCTATAACCCCTAACACAGCAGTTAAGTGGTCAGATGTTTTAAACATTCCTAGATGTTCTTCATCTTAATTTTGTATTGTATTATGGTCTCTGAAAAATCTGTCCTAATTGAAAGGCAGCTAGCTAGCTATTTAAAAAATAGAATGGTGGACTGATAGCTGGGAGGGTGTGCCACACTGTTATTAGAGCCGTGTATGTGATAATTATGAACCAATGTGTTTGCAAAGTGAGGGGAAAAACAGCACATGTCAAAAATGATCCCTGATAGCGTCTGATTTCTGTGGCTTATAAGGCACAAAGGCCGGTTATTAGAATACTCTAATACGAACATCACTTCTCCAGAACTCTTTCAATATTTTAAGGGTGTATAAATTGGGATACCTTCCTCTGCAAAACGAAAAGACAGCAGACCTACACTTACGTAAAACTGAATTTTTTAGCATGGTTCTCATGTGGTTGGCTAGACTATATCAAGAAAAAGACTCCAGTTACGTATTCTGCACAGATTCTGGGAATTTCTAGTGCTACTAGATCAAATCAAAAGGAACTTGCTCAACCTTTTCTAAAACTTTTCTTTATTCTTATTTGGAACAAAGCAGACATAGTTTAGGATACGTAAGCACTGAACAACCAAATAATATCTATATTCACAAAAACACACAACTATATATTATGGTGGTAATTTAATTAAAATGTTTACCTAGAAAAACCCAGTTGGATAGGGCAACATGCACTAGATTCTCCCAGTATGAAAGTTACTCAAGTCACGCACCTGCACTAAAATTATTAGTCTTGTTTTTGGCATTGGGACATCTGGCTCAACACTGAATACGTATTAGGGTTAACTTTCATCTTTTGCATCTTTTGTCACATAGGATTTTTTGTTTTGTTTTAAATTTCCTTTTTAATAACCATACTAAATTATTTTCAGCATGTTTGCATGTATAGTGAAGCTGATTTCCATTGACATCGTCATAGCATCAAGTATGGAAAGTCTCTGTGTTTCCAGTTAACCCATAAAAGGAAAAGATAATTTTCCTCAAAACATCACAATCAACATTAAATCCCATTATGGCTGAGGACAATAATGCCCAATGTCAATGTCACTCTGTTCAGATATACAGTAACTCAGCAGTGCAATTTCTAGCCTTTCTATTTCTGGGTGGCACCTTTCAACTTGTTGAACTCTCTGGAGTCTTAATGCCTTTATCACGCTTGGGACTCTGCAGGACAAAAGTCCCTCTGCGGTCCGAATCGCTCCCATTTGTCTCTGGCTCATGCAGATACCAGGGGCCGGATCTGCACCCCGTGGGGTGGTGCCTGATGGCCCCGGGTTCCTGCCGCACGCAGGCTGCGCCTCGCTATGAGCCCACCAACGGTAACCTCAGACCCCATGCGTTCAGCGGTGGGGAAGGCGCTGCTCAATCCCGCGCCCTTCCCTCGGACCCGCTCCCGGTTTCTGGGCAGCCCCGGGGAGGGGAGCCATCCGGGGCGCGCCGTTCCCGGAGGGCGCGAGAGGGAACCCGGGCGCCTGGTGCCCCGCGGCGGCGCCAGCCGGCAGTCCTGGGGCGAAGCCGGGCGGGGCCGCA